>NC_045153.1:21627741-21637741 GCF_900700415.2 Clupea harengus | reverse complement strand
TAGCCTGGTGTGTCTGTGAATGGAGGTGGAAGTGGGAGCTGCTAGCGTAGCCTCCAACCGCATGGCTGCCTTTCTCCTTATGCCGAGCTCAAGCTTGGCTCTGGGGGTAGAAGCGGTGCTGACGGCGGTGGTGCTGTCAGGGGAACACAGGCTTCACGGCCAGCCAGCGCCGTGTGGCTGTACCTTTCTGCTGTAATCATGATCCATTTTCACAGTTACCCACAGCCACAGCCACGCCACGCCACACCAGAGTGGCACTCCATGGGAGCGACAGTAAGGCGGCTGTATTCAAACACACACATAGACACACACATACACACACATGATAAATAGACACACACATACACATGCTCACATGCTCACATCCCTGCACACACACACACACACACACACACAAATAAACACACATGGATACAGACACACACACGCTACCATAGTACTCGCCTGTACCAAATGTCACCCTAATAATACGCTTGGATTTCTTGGCCGAAGAAAAAAGGATGACAAGGCACGGGCACAGTAGGAGTAAAATGTTAACCATCCATTCTCCATAGTCTGAACTGCATCTAAGTGCAGATGTGGCGCATCTGCACTCCTTCAGTGGCAGAAAACCCTTCTTTATTAACCCTTTTATCTCCCCGCATCCCACGCATCTTTAACCTGGATGGTTCGGTGATCACCGTTACCATTATCGATACGTGTAACCACCGCTGTTCTGCTTGGCAGGCAGAGGGAGACAGGCGGATAGGCCTCTGCCTCGGAGAGAGAGAAAAAAAAATGGCTTTGTTTTTTTTCTCTTTCTCGTCTAAAAATCAAATTAATCAGATTGTATTGGGTGTTCATTGCCACAGTGAAATGAAGAAAAAAAATCGTTTTAGCGACTCAGGGATAGCTAATGTAATTCGTCTGCAGCTCGGCACCTTGTAACCCCCAGACTGAACACTTAGCTCTATGGGGGCCGCTGAAATACTGTAAGGGGAAAATGTTTGCGAGGGAAACATCTAGAAACAGCTGGTTTGCACACATAACATGTGAATAGGTTTGTTCTGTTGTTTTTTTTTTCTGAGCTACATTTGGATTCCAGGTCTTTTGGAGCTGTATTATGCTCAGTGTCGGACAGCCAACAAACCAAACCCCAGCCACACAGGGGGTTGTATCTTCTCCCGGTGAGGACTAACCTTTATGTGGAGCTACTGCCCTATCCACCAAACCACCTTACCACCGGAGCATGTGTGTGTATTGTGTTGACAGAAAAGAGAAATAAAACATGATTGCACGTTGAATAGGCGAGTATCTCTAAGGAGAGCAAGTACAGTTTATGGTAGTTTCCAGGAAATACATAAGTGCCCTTTATAATAAACTGGCTACACGTCTGTTTGCATTCAAGATGTGGAGAAGGGCACTATAAAGACATTTGAGGTTGAATTGGAGGTAAACATGGCCCAGGTGACCTCTTCGGGGTTTTCTGTGATTGTGGAGGTCTCACCATTAACGCAAACACATGTGTTCGGGCGTGTGTATGTATGTGTGTGTGTGTGTGTGTGTGTGTGTGTGTGTGTGTGTGTGTGTCTGTGTGGTGGTCGGGGGGTTGGGTCGCAGTGTACATCCGCAAACTGGGGGCCCTGTCGCACAGCATCGATTTCCATTTAAGGCCGATGCAGCCCGGCGTAAAACCTCTGGCCCCACTACAGGCAATATTTATCCCGTGGCCAATGGGGGACATCCTATTGTCAGCGCTTTGAAGGGACAAAGACACCAGGGCCCGAGAGAGGCCCCATTCAGCCGCCTCTCCTCGGGGGACCTCGCTTCACCACCAGGCCTCTCATTTCCTCTCTTCTTCTCTCCCTCTCTTACCCTTTCTTTTTCTCTCATTCGCCGCTCTTTTGCTTTCTTTCTCTCTCTGCTTGCTTCTCTTGAGTCCCTGTCACTCTCTGTCCACATCTTTCTCTTCTTCCTTTTCTATTTCGTTCTTTTCAAATGAATAATAGGATGACCAAACATGAACTATCAATTCATAACAAAGCCCTCAGACTTGTGGAAAAATGTCAAAAGCTGACATAACTGTAGAAGTACACAAAAGTAGTGGAAGAAAAAAACTCACTTTATGATTTTCTTTTTTTATTCATATCAGAACACCTCTGTCAAGTAAGTAAACAATCTCAGTCAAGTAAAGTAAACAAACTGAACGAAGCCATGGTCTCTGATATTCTCCAATTTTACTCACAATATTAAAATATGGCCAAGTAAACACAGATACACATGACATGCATAGATATTCAACCATAATGACATTTTGGTACAATTTACGTGAGATATCCTCTGTGCTGACAAATTCCATAAGCTGATGAATATACAGTTTATATTTACACATAAAGAAATGTATTAATGTTCAGAATTCTACAGAAACTTCAAAAATGACTTGCATCTCGACTTTCACTTTAATACCAATGACTCAAGACTTGACACCTCTTTGACTTGTATTGACTTGATGTATTTCATAGGTAAAAATATAAAAAAAATTGAATTATGATAAAGGTGTGCAGCCATTTCCTGATATTCTTGGCCACGACGCACCTCCGGTGAAGCCTGCAGAGCAGAGAAAGGCATTGGCACACAGACAAGAAAATGGTACCTCTGGTTATTGTGTTCAGTTTTAACGTGTAAAACATGCGTGACCAAAATTACAGATGGGGAAGCATCCAACTTTGGTCGACACTCAAGGCTGCACAAAGACCGGTAAATGAAGTATAAATATCCATGTATTAGTCTTTGGTAAGCTATGGCTTAAGCTAGCAGGAGCTAGTGGGAAATGGGCCTTGCTAGCTCTAGCTAGATTAACTATCAACCTAAAAACAATGAGGTCTACACACTCAGTGCGGTAACGCAATCTTTGCTTAAAAAATTGGTTGCAAACATGTCACATAAACAATCGACTACCTATATCTACCTTTAAAATTTTCACTTGAGTTAGCTTACCTGCCGTTTTTAACAAGCTTTTTTTTTTTTACTGCAGTAATGACTGGTTATGCATGGTTTAAGTGTTTCTAGCTATTCTCTGTGTGTGTGTGTGTGTGAGCGTGTGTCTTTAACCAACTACAAAACTGATTTCTCAGGTTCCAGACAAACGCTTTCCTCACTATTTCTTTAAGATGTAATGGTTTATTTTTTGTGATCCACAACAACTTTCAGTTTTTTGGCAACACAAGAAAGTGCAGTTACACAACACAACTCATCCTCAACATAAAGCTACTACCAGTGCCACCTGGTCTGGTCATTGATCATGAGGATCTTAGCAGTGCCTGTCTCCAGTGCTCCCATGGAGAGCGTGTTTTCAGCCACGGTGGCATCACGTCACGTCTTCGTCACCCACTGTCTGGCACAGTTTGGTCCAATTTGATTTCCTTTGTAAATGTAGTGCTTTATCCTAAGCTAGTGGTATGCTTACCCTGAAATCCATACTGTAAAAGCAACTTACTAATTTCACTCAGTCATACACTCACACACGCCTCACTTACTCATACACACCTCACACACCTCACACACTCAATTTCAAATTGGTTTATTAGCTATTAGGATACAGTGTAAAGGCAGTATTCAGTAACACACAGTGTTTAGAAGTCAAAGCCAGTATTCAGTATTCACTCTCACTTGTTTTGTCTGTGAATTAATCAGAGAGCACAACTTTACTTTGGACTTGATCATCCTCGTACTTGACACTGGACTTGAGACTTACTTGTTGCTTGGCAAACAATAACTTTGTCCCAGCTCTGACATAGATAACACAAACTACATTAACATTCCGCACTCTGTGTGTGTGTGTGTCATCAGTGGGACTGTTGGTGTCAGCTGAAGAGAGTGGGAACAGCGGCGTTCTGTGTGTTTTATAAACAAAACTTCCACAAGAACCATATATAATACATACATACATACATATATAAAAGCGCAAATGTTGTGATAGCATGTATTAATTTACTGTATATTACATAAATACCCTGATCTGTGCGTGTTTCATAAGTGGAACTGTTTAGGTCAGCTGAAGAGGGTTCATCATATAGAACACATATGCATGATAGCATAAAGTGGAATCATATAGAACACATATGCATGATAGCATAAACTGTATAATACATACCAATTCCTCACGTTGTGTGTGTACCCTGAGTGTGGCTGTTTTTTGTCAGCTAAAGTGAGTTGAAGCTGCATCCGCACCTGTATCTTCAACAACACTCCCAGAAGAATCATCTTTAAATATATATAATAATAATAACAGTAATATAACGCATAATGGACATGCATGGTATAATAGATATGTATAGTCTGCCGATCATTCTTGAAAAATAAATCCCAGCAGGACAAACAGGGCTTGTTTCTTGTTCTTGTTTATTTTCCAAGAATGACCAGCAGATTGTACATTATCCTGCCTATCATACGGTTATTTGCCAAAACAATAAGAGGCATTTCTCCAACATTTGTCTTTTTTAATGATTTTGTTGCCATTTCATGGCTTCCGCTGAGAAAAAAAATAGTTTTTCACATCAATAGAACGTTAAAGTTTCAGGTGTTCCATAGCAACGCATTAGTGTGGGCTGGTCTGTGCCATGTGTGTCATCCACAAATCTGCCACTCGAATCATATATCACACAGCATGTGTTAAACCATATATTAAATGATGATTTCCCACCCTGTCAGTGGGGCTGTTTGCGTCCTGCTGAAAAGAGTGGGAGCTGCTGTGCTCCACGTGTGTCATCAACTAAACTTCCACTATAATCCCATGCATATATAAAACACATACGCATGACGACATGCTAATGTACTATATATTACATAAAGAGTCTGTACTGTCAGTGGGTGTGTTTGCGTCCTGCTGAAGTGAGTGGAGCTGCTGTGTGGCGTGTGGCCCCCAGCGGGCTCCTGTCTGGCCCTGTACCTGTGACATGTGACAAAAGCTGCAGTCCCGGCGCCCCGCCGGGCCTGATGAATGCCCAGGGTCTCAGCTCCTCTCCAGGTGGGCGCTGGGAACCCGCTGAACTTTTCGCGCAGGAATGCGCAGGTCAAAGGTCAAGCTGGATGGGCCAAGGTAACGCGGCCCGGGTCCCCTTCGCCGACTCGGCTCCGCTCCTCTCCGCTGTGCGGCTCTCCGAAGATTGATGCTCTCCGCCTTCCGTCTCCCACCGCCGCCCCCCTCCCGTCCTGAAAATGCATTTGGCAGCCCCGTGAGCCGTGGGGTGCTGCGTTCTGCCCCGGAGAAGCCGTTTGAAATTTAATCAGTTGCAAAACAAAGATGCAGGAATATGAGGAGCGTTCAGATGCCCACCCTCTCCATCTCCCTAACCCACTGGTCTGATGGAAGGATCTGGGAGGAACAGAGAAACAGAGAGAGAGAGATAGGGAGAAAGAGAGAAAGAGAGCGTGAGTGTGAATCCATGTTTGTTTGCAGGAGCACATATCCTGCCCATGAAGGACTAAGCAGACGTGGAAGAGAGCAGTAGGCTGGCGGAGTGGATTCAGGGAGAAAGCCCCTCTGATCAATTCAAATCCAGTGCATTACATCAAAGCATCCAGGCCCCTTCAGCCCACTAGGCTGCCTATGCAATATACAAACACCCCCCCCCCCCTCCCCCCCACACACACACCAAGAAATATATAGATATCTTTCAAAAGTACACCCCACCAAGTCTATGAGGCAGCTGTAGAGCTGAAGTTAATTCTACCAGGGTTAAAGATGTGGAGCACTGAAATACAATACAAGAAACAGGAGTAATGCTATGATGGACCACTTTCAAATCCCACATTAAATGATAAGCAACATGTTTTAGACGGTAAATAACATCAGCTTAAGGCCAGACACAAGGGCTTGGAAAGTAGCCTAGATAACATGGTTGACAGAAATCATAGAATACTCCAGCAAAAAAAGCACTGGACTATGATCATACAGATCAATGAGTACTCTCTCTCTCTCTCACACACGCACACACACACACACACACACACACACACACACACACACACACACACACACACACACACACACACACACACACACACACACACACACACACACACAAGGTCACCCGGGCACCAGCAGAGAGAGGCAGGGAGCAGAGTGTACTGCATGGTCAAAGGCAAGGATCATTGATTTAAACACTTAGAGGAAGGACGAGGAGAGTGGAGGAGTTTGATTCGAAAATCAATGACACACTCCCAAAACAACTAATACGGAGAGGGAAGCAGATTTGTGTTTGTCACAAAACACGCACACACACACGTGCACACACACACACACACAGCGAATCACACGCACAAGGCACACACAGACATTCAAACGCACACACTCACACACCTACAGGGGTACACAGGTACACAAAGTCAACACACACACACACACACACACACACACACATAGGAAACATGTATTCTAAAAATGTACTATCCCAGGTTCAAAACAAATTAAAACACATAAATACACACACATACCTACACTCATACAGCCCCACAAAAGAAAACTATCTCAGGGGGATTACAGCAATGCACAGATCTGTACAAGATCCCTTTTGTACAGCTTTTGACATCATTGAGAAATCTAAAACGACACTCAGAGAGACATCCAGAGATCCTGGGATACACGCAGAATTCTAAACAAATGTCCAACATCAATTGTATTAAGGAGGTGTTCTATATTCAGATATCAAGGGCCACAATCACAAGGCACATATTTCCCATAATGGCCAATCGCCCACCATTATGCAAAAATACTGATGATTGTTGTGTGAACCAATAAAGCGTTGGTGAGGCACTTGGATATGGCCATACGCAGACCGCCTGTGAGGGGCTTCAAAGGCGTGCCACTTAAATCTATTAACATGCAGAACAAACACAGCGCGGGCCACAAAGCGCCTAGCCCCTATTCATGCCACAATGGCCTAACCGGCGTCACTTCTGCAGAGTAGATCAAAAGACACACACACACACACACACACACACACGCACGCACGCACGCTCGCGCAGACACTCATGCACACACACGCAAACACACACACACACACACACACGCACACACAGAAAATTGTAATACTACTGGAATACTATCACTTTTAGCTAAAATAATATTTTGGCTTGTGTGTGTGTGTGTGTGTGTGTGTGTGTGCATGCGTGGGTGTGTGTGTGTGTGTATGTGATGTAAAAAATGATTAATGTTTAATATATTCTGTGATTTGATATAATATTACTGACATCAATGGAGAGAGGGAATAAAAAGGAATATATCACACTTTCAGAGACTAATCTCCAATTTAGATGTGTGTAATGTGAGGCTTAAAAAGCAAAAGGAGGACAGTGGATGCTTTTTTCCTGAAGGAGAGGGGATTGCAGCCTGTTCCCTGATCCTCTTGATTCACAGAAGAAGGGGCGAAACACTGATTGTTATCGGAGTGGAGGTACGAACAGACGAAGCGAAAATTAAAATGTTTCATATTGAGCAGCTCCCTCCCTCAAGAAAAAATGAATGGGTGAGGGAAAGAGACAGAAAGAGAGAGAGAGAGAGGGAACGAGAGAGAGAGAGAGAGAGAGAAATCAATTGTGCAGCGACCAGAGTGAAAGGGAGGGCCGTGTGAATAGAGTTAGCCAGTGGGGTGCAGCAGCTGGCCAATAACCTACAGCAGAAAAAAAGGGGAAGAAGAAGAAGACTTACAATAATACTGATGAAGTGTGCAGGGCCCTTTTAGAAGCGTTGCAGGCGAAAGCGCCACAACAATGGCCCCTAATTCACAGGCCTCTTCAGCCACTCTCAAAGACTTACGCTGGATCAAATGGCGAAACAGCCATCTTCATCTGGCCGCGAGAGAAAGAAGGAGAGAGAGAGAGAGAGAGAGAGAGAGAGAGAGAGAGAGAGAGAGAGAGAGAGAGAGAGAGGGTGGGCAGAGGAGAGAGATGGGAAAGGATCCCCTCTTTTGAGTTTGACTCTGGTGTGAATAGCAGGGATTAAAGTGGCGGGCTTCATGCATAATGTACGCCACATCGGTGGTACCATGTAGAGCCACGCCTGGCGACAAGAGAGGCCCTAGGCACAGATGTTTCAGGAGAGAGGAAGAGAGAGAGAGGGAGAAGGAGAAGGAGGGAGAGAGAAAACACACAGTGCCGAAGTGAGCTAATGCTTCCCCTAAACGTGAAATTACGGGGTGCCCTGCTTCACTTAGCAACACCAGTCATTGGGCACAGACTACGAGAGCAGGGGGAGGAGGAGAAGAGATAGAACGAAAAAAAGGGAAACAGCGAAAAAAGGAAGAGGGGGGTAGGGTTGGTGGTGGTGGGGGCGGGGAAGGTGGGTGAGTCTTGAGGGGAGTGAAGGCGAGGTACAAGCCCCCATCATCTATTTTTATGCTGCGTTTTAATTTACATTTTCTTGCCCTGCCGATAACGGCAGACAGGGAACACAAGGACGCTGACACCGGGCTCTCTCCGCAGGCGCCGAGGGTCAGCTTTTAACCTGTCAAAGAGGGCCGCACTTATTAGAATAAATCCCTCGACTCGACCACAGGTCACCGTTGGCCCCTGGTACCGGCTGACCCGGTGCTGGTCGGAGCCGGGCATCGGGGGGGGGGGCGCGACACAGAGGGGGCAGGGGGGACCAGGGCTCTGAGAGGTGGCACCGAGCAGGAAGGACCTCCGTAATGAGGAGCTTGGGCCACAGAACAAAAGGATGGATGAGAGAGAAGGGGATGGTGGGAAGGAGGGAGGGAGGGAGGGAGGGAGGGAGGGAGGGAGTGAGGGAGGTGAGGAGAAGGAGAAAGAGGGGGACTGGGAGATGAGAGAGAGAGAGACATGAGCGGTGTTTTAATATGGCTCACCTGGGAATGGGATTACTCTTTAAATAAGGTGGAGCTCAACCTGACTTCTCTGAATTTTAAAACCTACTCTCAGGTGTTCAGCACTTCTGTACCGTCAACATTTTCAGGCAGTACAACATTTGGGATATCATTGTTTTTAAAAAACCGTGAATAAATGAATAATGTTAATGGGAATGAACAAAGCTAAAACCATCGACACTGACTAGAAGAATGTATGGAGGGATGGATTTAGAGGGGGGGGGGTGAACAGCTGGATGGGACCTGCAGTGAGAGTCCTGCTTCAGGCTATGTTTTGTTTGGGGATTTCTGCGCTCTCTGGAAAAATATTATCAAAAGCCACAATCCAAACACATTATAAAAGGCCTCATAAAAAAGAGACACTGTTGTTTTACCACCAGCCACTCGCACACCTACCCTCTTTAATGGCTCTGTTTGGGGGAGATATTCCCGTGAGGGGGTGGGGCTCGGCCCGGCCCGGCCCGTATAAACATCACGATCTGGGCAGGGCCCGGAGCAAGGCCAGAACCTCTTGGCCCGCTCCGAGAGGATGAAAGTGGACCCTACGCACAACAAGGGGAGAGGGGGGGGAGAGAGCAGAGGGGAAAATCCTGGCAGCTGCCAACACAAGCACCACGCAGGAAGAGCTGCAGGCTGTTGGGCAAATCTGTGGCGGCTCGGCGTGTGTCGGGCACGTTGGTGAGTGTGTGTGTGTGTGTGTGTGTGTGTGTGCAGGAGGGGGTGGGGGGCAATGGGAGATCGCGGCACGCCTAAACAACCTCTCCTCTGCCTGGTGACAGAGGTGGGCAAACAAACCAGTGCATGCTAGCAAGGCACTGTGCCCTGGCTCGACTGACCTCAGATCAGGTGCTGGATGGCCTAACGGGTCTGTGACAGCATGTGTGTAAAGGGGGTCACTGGGGGTGAGCGGCAGTGCAGTGAGTCAGTTTAAGTGTGTGTGTGTGTGTGTGTGTGTATGTGTATGTGTGTGTATGTGTGTATGTGTATGTGTGTGTATGTGTGTGTATATATGTGTGTGTATATGTGTGTGTGTGTGTATATGTGTGTATGTGTGTGTGTGTGTATGTGTGTGTGTGTGTATGTGTGTGTATGTGTGTATGTGTATGTGTGTGTATGTGTGTGTATATATGTGTGTATAT
>NC_045153.1:21620241-21622741 GCF_900700415.2 Clupea harengus | reverse complement strand
GTAACTTTCCATGTTCATGCTAGGCCCAAGTCCGCTGTTTTCAGAACTAGGCTAGCTATCCTTTCAATCATGTAGGGCTAAACGGTAAGCCCTGACCATACCATAGGGGGGTCATCGGATATGGACAATAAACCACTTTCCTATTTCCTTTCAGTCCTCTCTTGCTCACTATTTCTCTTATACACACTCTCTCTCACTTTTCGCTTTGTACTTCAGGCCTGTAACTGACTGAGCAAAGACATGCCTGCTTTCTCCTCATTCTCTTCTCTCCCTCTCTCTCTTTTTCCTTCTCTCTTTCTGTTTACCTGTCTCTGCCATGCTTGTCTTTCTTTACCCCAGGCCACTGGTAAGTGACCAAACAAAGGTCTCATCTCTCTCTCTCTCTCTCTCTCTCTCTCTGTCTCTTCCAGCCCACAGCGACTCTGCCTGTGCTCTGCTGTCCAAACAAATCAGAGTAAATAATTAAGAGAGCAAACAGCAGCAGCTCTTACAGTAAGTGCACAACAATCCCCGGTCTGCTTGAGGACAACAAGCAGCAACAATATTAACATAGACTGCGCGAGACAGCCCTCCAGCTCTCCGCAGCTCTCTCAAGGGAGGCAGCAGTCTGCCATGTGTATGCATGCACACACACACACACACACACACACCCACACCCACACACACACACACACACACACACACACACACACACACAGAAATAAAAAAGAGAGAAAGAGAAAGAGAGAAAGAAATAGATAAACCACATGCAATCAGAACCTCAACTCACATCTCCACACCTGCATCTGTGACTAAACTAGCGTGAGATAACGGGGCATTTGACTACCAGCGCTCTGCCTGCCTCGTCTCCCCCCTGCCCCCCTGGTGGCACTGGGGGCCACTGAGAGGTGCTTGTGACCTTCTGATAGCACACCCCTTATCACCCCACACGCCAGAGCCTGGATCCGCTGGCCTGTCGGAGCAGACACCCACCCACCGCACCGGATTAGCCGAACCAATAACAATTCCATTAAATTCGATTTTATTTATATAGCGCCAGTAACAATTGGAAATTGTCTCAAGGTGCTTTACAGAGCCCAGAGCATGACCCCCATAGAGTTAGAACTAAGGCGACGGTGGTAAGGCAAAACTCCCCTTTTAACAGGAAGAAACCGAGAGCCGAACCCAGAAGAATGAACAGAAGAACGAGCGAGAGGTGATGATCATCCAGTGGCTGCTGGAGAAATGAAAAAGAAAACACAGACACACACCACACTCACGTGGTGACTGAGTAAAAGGAAGAAGGAAAGGAAAGAGAGGTGAGGTGAGGAGAGAGAGAGAGAGAGAGAGAGAGAGAGGGAGAGAGAGAGACAGAGAGAGAGAGAGAGAGAGAGAGAGAGAGAGAGACAGAGACAGAGACAGAGACAGAGAGAGAAAGAAGATGAGAGACAGAGAAGAGAGGGTGTGGGTTCGAATGTCACCAAGCACAGAAGTGAAAGCAGATAGCCCTGTGTCTGCAGCCACCAGCGCCCCCCCCCCCCCCCCCCTCCTACCCCACCCCCTCCCCTCCCGCCTGCCCCCACCACCCTGATGGGAGAAAACTCAATGACAGATGCCAAGGCCTGGGCCGCGGCAATTGATTAGTCTGACAGACCTTGTATCAAACGTAGGCAGAAGTATCCTAATTCTCTAACCCCTCTCCCCCCCCTCCCCGCCCAGTCTCCTTGCCCTAGTACAAAGCTCCTAGGAAGCCATCCCACCCCACTGGCAAGCAGGAGAGGAGGGGGGGGGGCTTCAAAGTAATCATGGAAGACGACAAGGCTCCAAACAGACCTGCACTCCCTCGAAAGGATGAGACTTATCTAAATGGACTCAGAGAGGGGGATCGAAATAACATGGGGGTGAAATATGTCCGCTAGGCAAAGATAGTGCAGGCTGTAACACTAGTGTGAAATAACACACACATACACACACTCACAGATTGAGACAGACACACACACACACACTAACACAATGATTTAAAATAGAATGTAAAAAATATATATATATATATATATATCCTATCAATCATCGGCAACAGCTGGAGAGCAGACAACTAAAACAAAAGGGCCAATGATTGTTTTGTTTTTCATTCTGATATTTATGCATTTATTTACCTCATTCATACAAACTGACTGTTGAGGATGACTCCCATTGAGCCGGTTCTGCTGACCCGCCGGCTGGACGTGCGTCTACTGTCTGGTCCAAAGCCCATTGTTTGGGTTTCAGTTCCCGGGACAGTCGACAGCACCGGGCCGATTGTCTCTAATACGGCATGGAGTGCCGCCATAAAAGGCAACGGCAGGCCTGGCTCCAACCAGCTGGATGCCAGCCAAAATGTCTGCCATCCAAAACCCGCTTTTCTCAGGCATTCCAGCCCTCGAGATCAGACGAAACAAGAAGAAGAAGAAGAAGAAGAAGAGGAGGAGGAGGAGAAGGAAGAGGAAGAAAGTATCCGCATGCTATCAAAATAATAATCATA
>NC_045153.1:21612741-21615241 GCF_900700415.2 Clupea harengus | reverse complement strand
ATTGACTGAAGGTGTACAGGCTGGCATTTTCGCAAAATGTTCAACAACAACAACACATTCATCTCCTTTCTCTAGCACAAACCCTTAACCGACACACTCTGCGTGTGTGAGCTCCATGGCAGACTAGTCGCTGCAGTAGTAAAACATTTGAGCGTTAGCGCTGCATTCCCAGTGCTGGCACGGTGAGCTGAAGGTGTGCCGGCTTTCATTCTCCTCTGCTGGCAGAGTTTCCCCACACCCGACGCTCACCGGCTCATCTCTCTCTCTCTCTCTCTCTCTCTCTCTCTGTCTCTCTCTCTCTCTCTCTCTCTCTCTATCTCTCTCTCTCTCTCTCTGTCTCTCCTGCTCCCTCTCAGCATTATTAATTCAGGCTTTTGTCCCACCTGCCGGACGTGTGAGAGTGACCTTTCCTCCCGGCCAGGAGCACCGCTGACAGGGGCACCTGCTGCCCCACGCTGGACCAAGCCGGAGCTCGCCGAGCCGGTCCGGACCACACACACACACACACACACACACACACACACACACACCGCTCTGCTCTGGACAAACCAGCACCAGACCGACCGGACCTGACCGGACCTGACCAGACCGGCCTGCATTGCCGTGGGTGTCAGCCACCTTCACGCCCCACCTCCGTCCCCCACCCCACCCCTGCCAAAAAAAACCCGGTAGAGTTACTCTCAAACTCGAATGCTGAAAATAGCCTGGCGTGAATCATTAGCACCAGCACCATCCTCATCCTCCCATCTGCCTCCTCTCATTGGCCGCCAGTTTGCAGGGACGCGAAAGAGGAGAAGAGGAGTGAGTCATTTTGACATGGAATAAGTGTGAGCACACACCACATCACACTTGAGATAAAATACAAATTTAATTAAAAAAGCTTTTTAGATGCAAGTCTAAGACTCGAAACAATAGACAAAGCTATAGTGAAGTGGGTGTTGACATTATCATATAAAATGTCACTACTATTATAAGACAGTGAGGGACAGTGATAGCGATTAAATATCAAGTAACAGTGACAACACGAAAGCCTGTAATTTGTCGGATGAGGGGGTGAGGAGGGGTCACGTCTGGAGTGCTTTGAACAGCTGTCTAAATCTTTGCATTTACTGATACACTCAGACAGACAAGCACACACACACACACACACACACACACACACACACACGCACGCATACTGTCACTTAAGCCAAGAATTGCACAAAAATGGCAGTCTCCATCAGAAAAAAGGATCCCTCACACACTTACACTCTCTCCCTCTCTCCCTCTCTCTCCCTCTCTCCCTCGCACTCTCTATCTCAGGCTAATTAATGCCAGCTTTTTCTGTGTTTTAATTTCTAACTAATGGGCTAAATCATATTCAATTTGTTAATTATAACCTGTTCCAGCTGTTTCCCTTTCATTGCCGCTTGGCTTCCTCTCCAGGAGTCGAGCCACTTACCTCCAGTGACATAATTGTCAAGTGGCTCCTTTGAAAGACTTGTGCGACACACAGACTGACACTCAGAGAAGCCGCACGCTAACGGAGGGAAGTTTTCAATTACGGCCAAATTCAGACGTGCCGAATGCAGGCATGAATCGACAGCTCTTGAGGGAGTACACTGGCAGCTATTCATTTACTTCAATCCATGCTTCATATCGAAAGATAGAGCGAGAGAGAGAGAGAAACGAGGAAAAACTCTACAAGGAATGCTAAAGAAAAGACATCAGAGAGCGGAATGAGATTCCGACAGGCTGGCCATATGGCTTGTGCTTTAACTTTCAACGACATGGCTCGACGACGTGCTTCCAGATTATTGGAATCACTCACTAAAAACAGCCCCCGCACACATGCCCTCCCCATCTCCTTTCCCTGCACACAAATGACATTGTTGCAAATCCCTTCGGGTCTGTGGCTAGCGTGCTAATCACTTTCGCCAGCTCATCATCTCAACTTCAAAAACACAAGCTGACGCATTTAGCTTTAATTTCGCCACTTACCTCCGAACAGGTGCGCCAGAGTATCGCTACAACAAGACATGGCAACGGCGTCGCTTCCCCTCTTAAAACACACACACACACACACACACACACTCACACACCAGCCAGCTGAAGGAGCCTGTTTCCCCAGCTTTCTCTTCTCGTCTTCCCCCCTCTGTGCCTTCTTTGCAAAACCCTCCATCAGCCCTGGTAGGCATATGCCTGATTACACCGTGGCCCTAACTGCCCCTCTCACAATTACCGCCCTGTCTGCAGGTGGCGGCTAGCCGGAGCATATTGTGGTCAGTTATTGAATCTGGGCAGAACAATGAAGGGGCCTCCTGCTCTGTCGGTGGTGGCTGCTGCTGCTGCTGCCGCTGCTGACGGGGCCTTTCCCTGAGGCCTCTGAGGGCTCTCCCGAGGCTAATCACCAGAGAGCTGGTCAAACACACACACACACACACACACACACACACACACACACACACGGACAGACACACACACACACACACACACACCCAGACAGACACAAACACACAGA
>NC_045153.1:21602741-21610241 GCF_900700415.2 Clupea harengus | reverse complement strand
ATTATTCCTGCTTTTTTTTATTTTATTGTTTATTTTCTTCTGACATTCTTGTTTATTTGTTGTTTCTGTTTTGACGGCGGCGGCGGCGGCAGCAGCGATGTGTGTTGTTCCCTCTCTTAATCTCACAGAAGGCCACTGAGGGGAGCACAGAGAGGTCTTCTTTAATGTTGTGTGCGTCGCCGCTGCCTTCAAGGCCCAGGGGCTGCTGTGCCCGGGGGGAGAGGAGACTAGTTCCCAGAGACAGAGTGGTGCCTCTCCTCGGCCTCCTCCCTCCCTCCCTCCTTCTCTCTCTCTCTCTCTCTCTGTCTTCTCTTTCATTTCTCTCATAGAAAGATGGATGAGAGGAGTCCACTGACAGACACTTTATGAAAGCGTCCGTACTGTCTGCAGACAGGTTTTTTTGTATGCGGGTGTGTGGGAGGATGGGTTGTGGGGTGGGGCCGGGAGTGTGATTTTTAATAAAAGTGTCCGTCTGAAAGAGCAGGCGAGGGCATAATTAGACATTCCTTCCCCTTGCAACCAAGGGATGAGCCAAGGGTGAGACAGACAAGAGTCCAGCCAGACCTCCACCTCTCAGAGCACTCCTCCCTCTCTCTCTCTCTCTCTCTCTCTCTCTCTCTCTCTCTCCCGCTCTGTCTGTGAGTGTTTCTTTTCTATCTTTCTCTCCCTCTTTTTCTCTCTCCCTCTCTGTTTTTTTCTATCTTTCTCTCCCTCTTTTCTCTCTCTCTCTCCCTCTCTGTTTTTTTTCTATCTTTCCCTCCCTCTTTTCTCCCCTCTCTCTCTTTCTGTTTTTTTTCTCTTCATCTCCCTCTCACTCTCTCCACCCAAAATGTCCCCCATCACCCAATCCCCTGACCAGGCCGAGCCTACCTGACAAGTGACAGCCCAATCTGATTAAGCGTTGCCAAGGGGAGGGGCCGGGACCGGGCTTCAGCATCCACGATGACGACCGGGCCAAAAGTGATCACCATGGAGATATATAATTACAGCTGTCAACGCGTCGCACCATCCCGCTGACATGCGTTTTGATTGCACCCGGCCATAATGACAGGCAAGGCTTGGCGTGCTCTCGGCCGCAGCCAATCGTTTTATTTGCTCCTTGGGCCCCCTGTTTTTGGCCCCTGACGCGCCAGCGCTCACGTGAGAGCACACACACACACACACACACACACACACACACACACAAACACACACACACCACGGAGACTGGAGAGCTGGTGGAACATTTTAAGCATTTTAATTGTTTTCTCTTTCACTCTCTCACTCCCTTACTCCCTTCCTCCCCCCCTCTCTCTCCTCCTCTTCTTCCCCCCTCATGTGGACAGCTCACAAGCCCGAGTGTTGTTACATAAAACCCCTGCTGTAGCTTTAATTGAAGAAAGATATGGTGGGACAAAGACCATGGGGGGTAGAGCATGTCCATTATCACTTGTGCTTTCAACAGGTCTCACGTTTGAAAACTGCAAATTGCAAAAACTTGCAAGGGCAAAATGTTTGACATTATTTGATCTGCAACCATATGGTGAAAGCCTCCCCCTAGAAGGGAAGAAAGGAAGGAAAAAATAAATAAATTAAATAAATAAACATGAAAGGGGGAGGAGAAGAACGGGGGATGAGGAGGAGAGAAGAAAAAAACAAACAAATCAAGGAAATAATTATTTAAATTGCTTAATTAATGGGGGGTTTGCTTCGGTGTGGGGTGTCAAGTGATCTTCTCTGCCACCCTGTTTTTCTCTTTATTGAAACACACACACACACACACACACACACACACACACACACACACACACACACACTCTCACACACAACATACACCTTCTCCTCTGTGGTGTCCTTGCCTTCTAAGCTATGGTTGACAGCGGACGATGGGCACACTCTGTATGTTAAATAGCCCCTTCAGACAACTCGGGGGCAAGACAGGTTCACACTGAGTATACACATATACTCTCCCCCTTCTCTTCAGTTCAAGGTTGATGTGTGTGGGCTTTCTCTTAATTAAACCAAGCTTACATACACAATATCAAATTAGTCAGCCCACTGATTTATTTCTGTTTTAATTTAAAACAGTTTTGTGCCCTTCTGTTTGCCCTCTGCTTAACACGCCATAATATGAGTAAATGTGTGGAAAATATGTTTTTTGAAAGGAGTTCTTCCTCAGATCTAATTGAATCTTCAAACTGTTGATAAGTTTTAAATGAGTTTTAACAAATAGTGCAAGCTTTAAAATTATATTATTTGTTATATAGCTATATAAACTTTTTTCCTGTGAAATAAGACCTACCAGCAAGAAAATAGTGAGCATTTCATAAGGGTGATACAATGTCGTCTTTGAACAAATATCTGTCCATCCATTTTTGGAATGCCATGTCAGATCTTTAGGACAGGCATGTTTTAATTTGGAGAACAAACGTCAAGGACGTCTCCTTTAAGCTTGTTAAAGTTTAAGAACCAACCGAACTAAGGACTCCCCTCTCTCTGGCCCTCATCCCTGCACGAGATCCCGGAAAACCAGAGGATTTTTTCTCTCTCTCTCTCTCCTCTTCTCCTCCTCCCCTTAAGGTGCCAGAAACGGAGGCACATGGAACATGTTAGCGGTGGATGTTAGCGCAGATGATCCTCGAGAGCTACAGTGCTATTAATTATGTGTTTACTCAGAAGTCGGACACACGGTAATGGACGAGACAGCGCCCCCCTCCCGCAGTCTTCACTGCTCCCGCGTTCAAAAGGACGAGATAAGAAGACCCAGAGGAGAACACACTGGCCATTTCTGTGTCTTTGTCTTTTTCGTGTTTTTTTTTTTTTTTGGGGAAGGAGGGCGAGCAGGCAGTGTTATCGCTGAGATTGGCCCTCCATCAAACGGGCTTTGTGAGCAACCCTCTCAGCCATTTCTTGTGCTGAGATGAGTGAGAGTGAGAGTGAGGGAGAGAGAGAGAGGCAAGTGGGTTGTTATGACAGGGCGATGAGAGTGGCACGTTGTATCAGAGGCGGGTGTGGGGGCAGGCTTTCTAGAGAGGGATCTTCAAGGGGAGGCCTAAAAAATCAAGCAAATTATGATGTTCCGCGCAAATAAAGAGAGATACCACAGACTGAGCTGAGTCTCTTGGCTGGTATGACAGATTTGACTTCAGCACTTTAGAGGATGAGTCATCTTTATCTAGCAATCTGATGATTCAAAGATGGCATGTGTATGTTACTCTAAATCAAAGATGGCGTGTGTGTGTGTTTTGTGTTAAATCACTCTTACAGAAGGAGCAGGAACTGGGAGGGTGGATAAAAACATGGTGGTGCTACTGGTTCCATTACTGTTACACAAGTAACATGTTTCTGTGTGTCTCTGTTTTCCACCATGGCATGCAGGGGGGGGGGGTGATCAGAAGTGTGTGACTTTCTAACAGAGGCAGCCCCCCAACCCACACTCAAACACACACACACACACACACACACACTCCCCTGAGCTTCTAGTCACCCAATGACTGTTGGTTGAGGGGTGGGGGGGGGGGGATTTGCAGTGATCCCAAGAGGAAGCCAAAACATGAGGAAACATTAACTCTTAAATAAAACCCAGGAAACAAGGTTAACTGCCTCTCCTCCGACTCAGAGCCATTGACCAGGGCTATTTTTTGCCCAATTATCCTTGGTTAACAGGATTAATTACTCTCAACTTCTTCCCTTTTCTTCCCCCTCCAAGCAAATGGGCAATAAATCTGTAGCCGCAGCAGAAAGGCTGGGAACGCCACCCTTAATTAACATAACAAGTTGCAAAATCATTACGGCCTTAAAACGCTTACAGAGAAAACAACATCTAAAGCATCCAGGATGTTGTCTGGAATTTAGGAGGGCAATTAAACGGCATAATAATGTTGCAGGGGGGTTGTGGGGGCAGCCAGGCACCAACCAGGAGGGCCACAGACAAAAGGGGTCAGGTGACTGCCCGGGTGCAACGGGCAGAACTAGGAGGGTCTTTGGGGTCGGCAGCCACACCTGCACAGGGGGGAAATTGGCAGCTAATGGGCTGATCACCGCCGGATGTTTAGTGTCGATATCAGACATATTCACATATATTTATATGTGTTAATTTTGATTTGCATATGGTTCCTGTGGTTCAACTGAAAGGTATTAACAACACCAAGATCATGGGTTTGATACCCATAAAACACACGTACTAATGACAAAACATATCTATATCTATACTGTGCTATAAATTGCTCTGGATAATGGCTTCTTCTAAATGCATAAATGTACATGCTTGTTAGCATGTGTTGTGTGTATGTGTTGTGTGTTGTGTGTATGCGTCACATTAGGTCTCCAGGTAGTGCCCTTGCTGTCTTGTTGTAAACCCTTTAAGAACCCTTTTGGCTAACAAAACTCTTTTATGTCAGTCACCTGCCATGTTACTGTCCTCCCGTCTCATAACACATGTAGGCCGATACACCACCGTACACTGGCACAGACAGAGCCCACCGTACACTGCCACAGACAGAGCCCACCGTACACTGGCACAGACAGAGCCCAGCGTACACTGGCACAGACAGAGCCCACCGTACACTGGCACAGACAGAGCCCAGCGTACACTGCCACAGACAGAGCCCACCGTACACTGGCACAGACAGAGCCCAGCGTACACTGCCACAGACAGAGCCCACCGTACACTGGCACAGACAGAGACCAACGTACACTGCCACAGACAGAGCCCACTCCCCTCAGGTGGGGCTCCCTGACTGCACACAGCGTCTTTCTGAGGGACAACGTACAGTAATAAGGCACACAGCCTCTTTCTGAGGGACACCGTACAGTAATAAGGCACACAGCCTCTTTCTGAGGGACACCGTACAGTAATAAGGCACACAGCCTCTCTCCGAGGGACAGCGTACAGTAATAAGGCGCGCCCTGGCCTTTGTGTTTGACTCATGCTCACTTTACACACTGACTGAACAAACACGCATCATCTTTTCACTATTATGTTATCTGTGAGTCAATGACAAGCGCACAAGGCATCAGACATGTCTCTCCCCCTGCCTCTCCCTCACTCCCTCCCTCCCTCTCTCTCTCTTACTCCCTATTTCCCTATCTCTCTCTCTCTCACACACACACACGCACACTCCCTTGCAAACACATTTGCCTCCCATGGCCAGATCGGTGCACATGTTTGCTGTTAAAATTTACGACTCTTTTAAGTCTTCAATTATGCTCCGGTCAAGCAGACCTGTTATTCTGCTTCCTCATAATATTTTCACAATGGACACAAATATGTAAGGACCTCATTAACCCACTGCTCCTATTATTTATATTGAGACACTGTTATTAGAGCAGAGAAACAGAGAGAGCGAGAGAGAGAGAGAGAGGGAGGAACGAAGGAGGGGAAAAAAGAGAGAATGAAAACACCGGCAGCGCCTGTGAGCCGCTCTGTGGACTGTGGCGCAGAACTGATTACTGGTGCTCTCAGCCAAAAAAATGTAACACTCCCCAAGATTGGGGGCCAGAAAACCAGAGCGCTTTCCAGCCAACAAGTTTACCCCCCCCCAACTCATACACACACACACACACAGCTCTCTCTCACACACACATACACACAGCTCGCACACATACACATACACACACACACACACACACACACACACACAGCTCTCTCTCACACACACACACATACACACACACACACACACACACACACACGCACACATACACAGTCCCCCCCACACCCCAAATCTCCAGCGTCCGCGTGCTTTCACTAACCTGTCCTGACAAGCAACCAGATTAGCGTAATCTTACATCAGTGCAGAGGAGCAGAAGGAGCAGATGGATCCTTCAGCCTGCTACCAGCCCTCCCTCCTCCCTTTCCTCTCACACCCCTCAACTACTACTACACCCGCACAACACATACACACACACACACACACACACACATACACACACACACACACACAACACACACACACACGCACGCACACACACACACACACACACACACATGTACACACACACACACACGCACACACATACACATACACACACACACACACACACACACACACGCGCACTAGACATGCACACACACACACGCATGCACACACACACATGTACACACACAAGCACACAGACTCATACATACACAGAAATGCACAGACAGACACACACACATGTATTAAAAAAAAAAAAAAAAGGTGCACGCACGCACACACATACACACACACACAATCACACATTCACACACACTAACACATTCACACAGACACATAGACACACACACACACAAATCCCCATCAGGCTTGGCGGAGCAGTGCTTAGCATGCACAATGGCTGGAGTCTGGCCGCTGCAATCAATGTGCTATCAGCAAATTGCCGCTAACAGCTTTGCATGATGCTGTTAAGGGAATACCCATGGCCCTCGCCTTCCCTGCACATCCCTGTGCTCGGCTGTTTGCCACTCCGCCACTGAGGCACACACACACACACACACATCACCACTGGGTACGAGACAACATTTATTCATCTTACACTAACTACTGACTACTAATCATTATGGACTGACAGTAAAAATCCGTGCAGATTTTGGAGATGAAAAGGAAGTGTAGTATTGGTTAAATATGAGATTATGTTTGTATTGTGTGTGTGTGTGTGTGTGTGTGTGTGTGTGGTGTGTGTGTGAGTGAGTGTGTGAGTGAGACAGAATGAGAGTGAGGGCAAGCAAAAGAGAGCATTTGCATCTGGCTGTGTGTGTGTGTGGGGTGTGTGTGTGTGTGTGTGTGTGTGTGTGTGTGTGTGTGTGTGTGTGTGTGTGTGTGTGTGTGTGTGTGTGTGTGTGTGTTGGGTGTGTGTGTGTGTGTGTGTGTGTGTGTGTGTGTGTGTGTGTTGGGTGTGTGTGTTGGGTGTGTGTGTGTGTGCGGTTGCTAATTACGACAGCCAGACAAGGCTGGGAGTGACAGCAAAAGCAAATGTGGAGAAAAAAAATTATCCTGAATGAATAATAACATCAGCGCCCAAAAAGGACAAGAGAAAGCAGGCTGGGGAATTGAACTGCGATTTCTAACACTTGTCATCTGCTCTGCAAAACTGAGCTTGTCTTTTTACAGTTTCCCTGGTAAATAGCACTAACTTTGCTACGCTGAACAGATGGGATGGCTAATTAGCTTGCTTCATCCCGCCCGCTTGTTTATACAGAGAGAATGAGAGGTTTCCAGACATTTTGACACATTTTATTAACATATCATACCTTTAAAAGTCCTACCTCCTGATTGCCATAAAGCGTTATCACATGGATACACGCATCATAGTGCACATCATAGTGTAAGGGCCCTCGTACACAGATAAACCACTCCGCACAACATCAATAAGGCCATGAAAGCAATCTATATGTCTATATGTTTCAGAAAAAAAAAAACATCCAGCATACATTTCCAGGACAGGAGATGACACAGATGGAGAGTTGAGTAGTGTTGTGATCTGTTCATCAAGACCGGCCTCTTAGCACTAAGAAGTACAGTACATGGCCACACACACACA
>NC_045153.1:21585241-21597741 GCF_900700415.2 Clupea harengus | reverse complement strand
TCACTGGGAAAACATTCCACATCATGTGCGAAACCCTGGCTGTCCCGGAGCGCCACACGGGGCTTTCGGGAAAAATAAATCGGTGAGGAAGCAAACAGAGAGAGAGAGTGTGAGAGGAAGAGGGAAGGAGAGAGAGAGAGAAAGAGAGAGAGAATGAGAGAGTGAAAGAGAGAGTGTGAGAGGGAGAGGGAAGGAGAGAGAGAGAGAGAGAGCGAGAGAGAGAGAGAAAGAGAGAGAGAGAAGGGAGGCAGAGAAGGAGAACCTGAAAGGGGAAGGCTGGGGATGGCGAGGGGGACACACCGCTGTTTGACAAATATTTGTAGATGTGGTGGTGTTTTCTTTGCTGACATCAACATAAATTGTGTGCAGTGTGGCCCTCAGGGGCCCCGCAGGGGAACGTGCGAGGAGAGCCAGCCGCCCGCCCGGGACGGGCATCAAAGGGGCCACGGCCCCGAGACCTCTGACACGATGAACTGGAGTCACACACAAACACAAACACCAAAGCACACACACACACAGTAGCCTTACTCTTACATGTACACGCATACACTGAGTTGTACACACCGACACTCGTGCAGCCTCTTGCACAGAGCCTCTTTCTCCCTCACTCTCACACACAGGCTCACATAGTATCTCACTCACACATAGAGCCCTGTTTCTGACTCAGATACACTCACATATGTAGCCTCTCTCTCACACACACAAACACACACACACGTGTATGTACAGTATATCCACATGTTCATAGGTCTATTTTACATACAGTTAGTCATACACACCAAGAACAAGTGAGAGTGCAGAGTCCCCTCGTTTTTTTTCTTACACAGAAAAACATGACATTCTTTCCCTAAAATACACACACATACACACACATATCCAATGCAGTCAATTTAATTGTCTTTCTCAACTTCTCTCTCTCTTGCGTTCTCTCCCTTCCACACACAGAGACACAGAAACATGCATTTGCACACACACACACACACACATGCGTTAAACACCTTTCAGAAGACCACTTTTTAATTTCATTTTTTACATCTTCTTTCAGTTTCATAAACAACATTGTCCGAAAAGGCACGGCAGATACCAAAAAACCCTCATCACCACAACACAAATTTTCAATTAGCATTTTCCTGAGACTGCTGGGTAAATAAATAAACAACCTCAAGAGCCCTTATATCTCTTCTACAGGCGCAGTTGGCAGCCTGGTCCCCCTGGCACTGCTGTGGCGGCCGCGCCAGGTCAGGGCCCCTCGCTGGGCGGAGGGAGCGGGGGAGCGGCGCGATGCTGCTGACTCAGCAGTCCGCCGCCGCGCCGACACGCCGCCGACTCCACTCCACCTGCCTGGACTCTGGGGGCCTGGTGGAGTGTCCTGCGGCCCCCTCTTCCTGTTGTTGTCAGCGAGTGTCAGGAGCCACCTGGCCAGACTGTGGCTCAGGGGAGATAGCGGAGGGAGGTAGAGAGGTGGAGAGGGAGTGAGGAGAGGGGAGAGGGGGGGGGGGAGAAGGGGGTTAGTGACTGGACCAGCCCCCAGGGGAGCTCTCCCGGGGGTCATGGCAATGAACCGCGGGTGATGACGGGACGACGGCGGCCGCCGGTGACACTCGGCAAGCGTTGGGCGACGTTTAACCCGCTTAGCAGAGAGGGAAGGCTGGAGGGAGGGAGGGAGTGGCGACGACGACGGCTAATCTGGTTATGCTAACCGTGCTGGTGGGGGTCATGTGGAGGCTGGGGGGGGGGGGAGCACGGAGGCGCACAAACACGGGCAGAATCACAAACGCCACCAGTACACGCCACGGATCAATATGGCCGCCAGGTAGCAAACAACAACAACAGGCAGGTGTGCAGGTGGAGGAGACCTTGGTGGGGGGGGAAATACCAGCAGTGACCTCACTGAGGAGCAGGTTGAGCAAATTGCAGTGCAGGACTGATGAGCTGGGATGAACGGCGACACAGAGCAGCAAACATAGACACAGATGACAGGCTGCATCCCCTCAAAAGGAACTCACTCTGAAGGAACTCATTCTGAAGGGAACTCACTCTAAAGGAAGTTCAGAAGGAACTCATTCTAACCTCCTCGGTGAAAGAGAAGCATTGAAGAGCAGCCCCTTGTAAATGACTCAGTAATTAGCAGCTCTGAGGGTTCCTGGCTGCTCTTTGGAGCTCTTGTGTTTGTGAAAGAGAATGGGGCCACTGGTCCCTGTCTGGTTGAGTGACCCCCGACACCCCTCAACCCTCCAACCCCCCCCCCGTTCTCCCTCTCAAAAGCCTTTCCAGCTCACCTCCTCCCAAAAGCAGAGCCATGGCGGGCGCCTGTGGATGCTGCTGGCGTTCCATAGCAAAGCAGGTGCGGCTCCTACTGAAGGCATCTGGGGTCAGGGGGAAAGGATGCTCCCTCTCTCTTTCTCTTTCACACACACACACACACCCACACACACACACACACACAGAGAGAGAGAGAGAGGTCTCGCAGCACTGTTGTCGCTGTGCCGTTTGTTCCGTGTCCTGTCATCCGAGGCAGCGCACCAATGGCCCGACCCGGAGCCCATTGAGGCCGGCCCAGGTGAGGCAGGCTGCAGCTGGAGCGCCTGAAAGAGGGGCTTGTCACACTCCACGGCCCTGCTTAATTATGGCCAACCTCTTCCCTTCAACAGCCGGGGCCTTCAACACCCACCATAAAACAAAACTAAACAGAAAGGGAAGATGGCACAGAGTTAGAGAAAGAAAACCGAGGTCGCTGGGGCGTGTGAGAACGAGTGTGTGGGGAGGTCGGGGGGGGGTGTTGAAGGGGGGCATAACTCATGGGGTCGAGGGGGCATAGAAACGCGGTTACAAGGGCACGAGCGGCCCGGAGCAGCTGGCACAGAATGGCATTTCAGACAGTAGTGGCAGCAGCGTGTGAAAGGAGCAGCCTTGTTCACTCCACTCACTCGCAGCCCTGCGCTCCATCATGCTTATCGGCCCCTGGGCAGACAGAGACAATGCAGCTCCCAATCAGCGGCATGAAGCGGAGGCCAGGTCTAATCCTCTCCGCTGGTCGCCACGTATGTGGCTGTATTCAGAACATGATAAGCAACCCCCCCCCCAACTCCACCTCATCACCCCCACACCCCAACAACTGCTCCGAAGAGGAGGAGGTTTAGAAGGGAGGGGATGGGGGGTCGGGTTTGGGGGGGGGGTCGAGGGCAGACTCGGAATAATGCAATTAAACAGTGACGGCAGGGACCACTGGAATATATCAATACGCTCAGCGGGCACGACCCTGGCAATCAAAGGCTAAAACTCGAGAATCACAGAGCCTGAAGGGTGTTTCATTTAAAGATTACTGTCACCAGCGCCCAAACAGAGGCTCGCATCTCCAGCTCCGGGCCCAGGGCGAACATCCTGAAGGTGCGAAGCAATCGATTGTACACCTGGTAGAAATTGTGTTATGTGTTCTTGCCGGCTTTCGCAAGCTAGCAAGCTTATTTGCAAACTAGCCGGCAGGCTATCCGACTTGAGACGACGAGAGGCACGGAGCAAGATCCGTAGTTTAAAGACACAGTATTTAAGTTTGTTTGAATCGTGCTCTTGTCGCGGACATGTATCCCCAAAGGTTTCTGTGTGCCATGGTCGATAGTGTGCGCAGCAATACACAGAGACAGTCCCTTTATGAAGTTTTTAAAGTGAAGCTCAGCCTCAGAATTTCAAATCCAGGGATTGGACCACCACTAGCAATGGACTAGGCATAGATTTGGTTGGAAATCCCCGGCTCACACTGGTTTGATTAGGTGCATTAACTTTTGCATACCATATTTTTTTATCACACCATTGGAGTTTCCAATTATATAAAGCATACCTAGGTATCTATTTCAGCTATATAGCCTTCGTAGATGACACCTGAACAGTGGCTCCCAAACCGAGCACAAAAGCCAGGAAACGTCTCGCTGGTGGTTCGTCAGGGAAAGCATTAGATGGCTTCACAAGTAGGCAGCAGCAGCCCGTGTTTCCCAGCGGAGGAGCAGCGAGCATCACAGGGAAGGAGGCCTGGTGGGAGACCGTCCAGCCCACAGAGCCCAGCGGGGGCGCCTCCACGCTGGCTGGACCAGGATCGCAGGCCCAGACCCTGGGCCCCCCCGCCGGCCGCACACCCCCCAGCCAGGCGGGGCCCCGCGCGGAGGTCCCCTGAAGCAGGCGTCACCTGCGGGTCAGCCACCTACCTGCCGCTGCCCCATGCGAGCACACCTGTCTCCTCTGTCTTTCTCTGTGTCTTTACTCTCTTTCTATTTTTCTCGCTGTTCATCCCCTGTTCCAAAACCTGCCGTCTGAAACCTCCCATTAATAATAAACACACTGCCCTCAGGCCACGGCTCTGATCTAGGCACCCGTGTCTGCTCTGCTGCTCTGCTGCTCTGCGTGGAGAGTGTGTGCAGGTGTGTTTGTGTGTGTGTCTATGTAAGAGAGGGAGAGAGAGAGAGACAGAGAAAGAGAGAGAGAGAGAGGTTGTGTATATATATGTGCATGTGTATGAGTAGGAGAGAGAGAGAGGGAGAGAATCTGTTTGTATTTGTAAATAGAGAGAGAGAGATAGAGACCATGTGCATGTGTGTGTGTGTGTGTGTGTGTGTGTGTGTGTGTGTGTGTGTGTCTGTGTCTGTGTGTCTGCAGGTGAGGAGGCTGTGGGGAGGGGGGAAGAGGAGGGGCCATGCTTGAGTGTGTGTGTGTGTGTTTGTATGTGTGTGTGTATGGTGTGTGCACGTGTGTCAGCCCGCACGCCCTGCCCACAAAGCGTAACCCGGCCACTGCCACTGCCTCATCGGCATAGCTAAAATATGCAGCGATAAGCTTGGCTTCACTGACATTGCGGCCGATAGAGGAAAGCTGTTGGCCTCTCTCTGTGCTCTGCCCATCTGTAGGAGACGCAGTGGGCTCATTTCAGCTGAGAGAGAGAGAGAGAGAGAAAGAGAGAGGAAGAGAGAGGAGGGGAGGGAAGCAGAAATAGATGGAGAAGGATGAAGAACAAGTGAGAATAAAAGACAGAAGCTGAGATAAAGAGAGAGAAGAGAGGGAAAGAGAGAGAGTAAAAGTGTGATAGAGATACAGCAAGAGAGAGGAAGAGCGAGAGAGAGAGCAAACGTGTGATAGAGATGAAGCAAGAGAGAGAGAGAGAGAGAGAGAGAGAGACAGCAAGTGAGATGTTAGGGAAATAGACCATAAGAGAGAGATCAACCCCAAGACTGAGGAAAGAAAAAAGACAAGAAAAGAGAAAAAGGAGGCAGGCCGGTAAAGTTTCTTTGTAAGTGAGCGAGACCTCCACCATGGAAGTGGAGTACAAACAAACAGTGCATCAGAATTAGGGTGAACACAGCTCCGGACTTAGTGAACATGAAAGGCAGCAAAGCCCTGGCGAGGTGGTCGGGCAGCCTGAGCTCTGCGCAGTCTGCGGGGGCAGCACGGGATGGGTGGGGGGGGGGGGCGGGGCGATCGATGGGAGGCTGGCGGTCGGGGCACGCCGGCATGAGTCACCCAGCAGCGCTCAGCACTTTGAGGGTGTGGGAGAGGCTGGGGCTGCTGGGCCGGGTCCACGGAGCGGAGGGGAGAGGAGAACGGAGCCAGAGCGGAGCTGGGTTGGGCCGGAGCCAAAAGACTGATTTAGACAGGATCTACGTCAGCAGGATGGTCGTTAGCACGTCCGTCAGCCAAATCCTCACAGGGCAGCAGACAAGGGGAGCGATTTCTGTATCTTCATCATTTTTATCAGTGCTTACAGTCTTCATTCTCGTATTTTCATCACGGTTATCAGTGCCTACAGTCTTCATTCTTATGCCATCTTCATCACTAGTTTGAATTCAATGCCCTCAGAGGATCATCATCATCATCATCACTCTCAATCCCTTGTGTGTGAGATGTGAGCAGGGACCATAAGGGAAGGACAGAACTTGATCATCAATCTCAACAGCCACATTTATCTCTACAATCTTCTCCATCATCATTCAAACTAGGCACAAACAATGAAGGTTAATCTGATTAGTCTGTGGACTAATTAATATCACCTCCGTATAATGTGAACAGACCCTATCCTTTCATTGCATTAACACCTCACTGAACCCACATTATTACATAACAGGTAGCGCGTCCAGTCAAGCTGTCAGTTTCCACTCTCTGCGTAATGAATGAGACACCATTCCGGGCCCTGGCTGGGGGATGTGGGTTCTTGGGTTCCCAGTGCAGACAGATGAAACCCAAACAGGCTCCGATGCTCTGAAAGCTCCCACTGTATGCGCAGCTGATGGCCTGGGCTGCTATTGAGACACGTGTGGAGCACATGTACAGTGGGGAACACCCACAGACATGGACGACTCTTCACACAGGTTCCCCTCCCTGCTAGGCTAAGGACAGGCAGAGGGCACAGCCCGCGTACCCTACACGATCACACACACACGATCACACACACGATCACACACACACGATCACACACAGAACCGGAGAGGACAGCCTCACGTGTTGAAACCCGGCAGTAGGTCCATCGGCTGGTCAGCTGAAGAGTTGTCCGGACTCTCCTTGGAGATACTGTGCGTCGTGAGATTTAAATAACAAGCAATAGCGCACCGGGGCGCAAATCATCCTCCACATTACGCGGCAGCCAAGAGGGCTGAAGTGTGCGCAGCAGCGTTCGGCAGAGGTGGACTTTGATCAGGAGTCGGTGAAATATTTATGAGGGGGGCATGAAATGGCTGCCGAGAGGCCTGCATGGCAGTAGGGGGGCGCGAGGATTTGCCGAAGACATGACCTCTCACCGCCTGCCAATCAGAAAGCACTCCCACTGCCATGACAACAGCATCTGCATGTTCTGTTTGTACCTTTTTTTCTACAATGAGAATAGCACAAAAGATAATACAAGATGTATTTATTACTGTTGCTGTTATTTGTGGCATTATCTCTGGACACGAGGGAAGAGCTGGAAGGGAAGAAGGAGAGCTGGAGCTGAGCGCCGATGCGTTCTTTTTCTGTTCCACTCAGTTCCACCCAGATGGGATTAGAGGGAAATTTTTAACACACTCAAGCATGGGCTAATTAAAAATCCACACTCTGTGCAGCTCCTTCAGCAGCGATCAATATGCTTAATTAATTAATCTATACATCACAACTCAGGGAATTCTGTCTGGCCTGTTTGACTGGGGCCGGGGGGGATGTTGGGGATGAGGATGAGGGGGTGGGGGTGGGGGTGGGGGGGTCAGACTTCTGCCAATACTTCCAAGAATTACTCTTTGACTCAACTTTTCACCTCCAAACCCAGAATACAAAGAAAGACCGGAAAACTGCATTGTTATTTCCTTCACAAGGCTTGCCATTACGGCTTTATCTCAGAGCTGACACCACCCCTGGAATGGTGTTTCTGATTAACGGTGCGGATAAATGAAAATATGTGTGTGTGTGTGTGTGTGAGTGTGTGTGTGTATGTGTGTGTGTGTGTGTGTGTGTGTGTGTGTGTGCGTGTGCGTGTGTGTGTGTGTGTGTGTGTGTGTGTGTGTGTTTGTTGTGTCACCTCACCTCTAATTGAATCAAGCAGAGGACGTTAACGAGGGAATGACTTCCTCTCCGCCGTGTCTCAATGCCCGACCCCTCAGAGCACCTTCACACCTCTGACAGCAAGACAAACTCGAGATGCTAATATCACTCCCCAGCCCCTACACAAGTGTTAATTTGTAAACCTGTCTGTGTAGAAAGTGAGCCTGTGTATGTGTGTGTGTGTGTGTGTGTGTGTGTGTGTGTGTGTGTGTGTGTGTGTGTAATAATTCTCATGACCTTGCGTGCTTTAGATAAATTGCAATACACAGGGATGTTTAATTATTGATTTGTGCTGTCAGGTTCGCATTGTGTCCTCGTGGCAGAAGAGAGTGTGGGGAGAATCTGCCGGTAATAGACTCAGATGTCTACCCGTTGGCTAGGTTATTTCCTGTCATAGAGAGGCATTTCAGATATCACTTAGGCTACAGAGCCTTTCTCTCTCAGGATATTGTTTCTGAAGTCTCAGAGTGAACTATTCATATCAACCTTGTTGCCATGGCAGGTGGAATAATAATTCAACACCACTGTTGACGACTGAGAAAATAATGGTTTGAACACACCGATATCACACAACAGCTGAGCCCTCTTCAAGAATATAGAATGTCCTTACATGTCATAAAATACTCTAAAATAGACAGATCTCTAAAATAAAATCAATAGCCAAATGCGTTGACCAAAAATATCAGCAAATATTAAAATAACCTCACAAATGTTGGCGATCACTTTCCTTTCTCACAAATTCTTCTCACAGAGGCTTCTCAGAGATGCTTCTAGAAGCTTCTTGAGCATTCTATTCTCTTCTGTCTTCTGCCAGCCCCATGCACTGTTCTCTAGAGATCCTGCTGGCTCGGTTATTTGTGTTGATGTGGTGGAAAAGAAGGAACTTGACCATGACCATGCACAGGGCTCTTTCAGGCGTCTTAGGCCCTGTTAACCCCTTGCATTAACATGCACCTTGGGTGATCTGATCACAAGTGGACAGCTCTGTGTACAGGTGTGAACGCATGCATTTAGGGCACATTTAGATCCGATCACTCAGACCACATTCAGACATGGTCTGGTCTGCATTCTTTTAGCAGTGTGAACACGAATGTGTCTTGGGCCAAATTGAAGGATTGCCTGCTCAACTGACATCCTCTGCATAAGTGGAAGTAGGCCTACATGCTAAAAGTTGGCTTTGTGTGCAACGTCTGAAATTTCAAAAAGCCCATAAAGATATATGACAAGTGTGTAAAAAGTTGATTTCAATAACGCACTTCAATAACGATGAGCTTAAACGGTTGTCATATCGTCATACATTGGGCCCAGGGTGATTTGCCCAGCTTTTTAGTCAATGTTCAGGTTTCATTGTATTTTATATACAGTATATTATTATAAAAATAATTTGAGTTTTATTTTTTAAAAGTGATGGGGCATTCTCATTGAAATGGAGGACATTGAAGTGCCCCCTCGCGCCTTTGGTCTTTGCCAACAGAAATGATGTAAGTGTTTATTTGCATATAGAGCGGGGAAGTGGCATTAGATCACAAGTGGTCAGTTGAGATGCTTGTGGAAATGCATTCTAATGTGTGAACTGACATACTTAGAGCTGTATAGAGCTGTGATCGGGTCACCCAAGACGCATGTATACATGCCAGGTTTGAACAGCCTCTTAGGGGCCAAAGTGAAAGTGCAACTTCTCCTTCTTTATTTTCTTTTTTCTTCCTCTCTTTTTTTTCTGAGGTTTAACCCTATGTGTTTGTGGAGGGGTGCTGTGGTCCAAAAATTCAATTAGGCTCATTTGAACAAGACTCATTCTGAGAAGTTCATCCATTCAAGCCCAGAGATAACTAACCTAATTAAGGCTAGCCTCCTGTTCATGTGCCTTTGAATTTGCAACTTAAAAATGCGGCTGGAGATTAGATTGGATTAGATAGCCGACGCAAACAGGGACCACTTTATCTCTAAATGCCTCTAAAGCCCCATGCAGACGAAGCCTAGTTTGCCTGAATGTAGGCTATTGTTGAGGGCTTTGTCCTTCACGTACTGTAGGCTACCTCTGAAGTAACGTTGACGCTAGCTAGTAGCTATCGCTATCGTTGTCTGACAGGACTAAAGCTAATGTAACATTCATCTTTATTACAGACCGTTTTGAAACTTCCGTCTATAATAAAAATCTTTTCACGTCAGATTTGCTCATATAGGCTATTGCTGACACTTTTAAAAACTGGGTTTTGAAATCCCCGATTTGTATTAATCCCGTTAGGGAAATTCACATGTAAAAGCAGCAAGGTAATAGGAAGAATCATTTTTTTTTAAACTGGAGAGCTGTTATAACTGGCTGCCACACTCACTGCGCCATGGCTACCCATTCAGTTATTAAATAATGCCGGTTGTGTCCGTTGTTCTGGCTGGTCTAATGATGCGATCACGTGGGGCAATCCGATTAGGTATGCGGATAGCGTGCAGACGAACACCAACCGCAACCGGATTTCGAGTTTACTCACTTTGGACCCCCGATTCGAGGGAGTGCGGATACAGTGCGTTCGTCTGCACGATAGGGCTATCCAGAGACGGGGTTCTCCGGGTTCAGGCAAACTAGACTCCGTCTGCATGACCCCTAAATTGTTTTCTGTTCTCTCACCTTCCAGTGTTCACACTGCCTGCCGGCTCCAACACACTTTTAATGATTTGGCAGAAGTGTGTGGGTGGGTGGGGGGAGGGAGGGTGGGGTGAGAGAGTGATAGAGTGAGAGAGTGAGAGAAAGAGACAGAAGCCCCTTTTAAACTCACTATACTGCTGTTAAGAAGATCCCTCATTGTACCACTACACTGAACCAAACTGAATCGAATTTGGAAAATTGCACTAGACTACTACCAACTCAGAAACTGAGGAAAAAATATCCACGGCTTCAGTGAGGCGCATCATTTAACCACTTTGACATCATTATCAATATGGCGATAAACCTAACAGAGTCTAACAAAGACCCTGCCTATATCAAAGGTCAGAAACCTTGTTTTGTAAGGGTGAGAAGATGCCATGAAGAGGCAGTTGGTCAAAATGAACAAGAAGAAAATCCACCGAAGAGTCATCACAACATTATTGTGTTTAGATTTGGCTCGAACGCATTCATGTCTAGGAGCTGGGAAATATCATGTAGGACATTTCAATTTCCGACTTGTCTCGAATGTGCCATAACATCCAAGATGGAAATAAACTAGTCTACCTGTTACCTTCAGAAACAATGGTGGGAGAACTTAGTGTCAGCGGGCTCTTGCAAGCTGTGCACAGTTATAGCTGTGTTCAGACTCAAGCAAAATTGGTGTGCATTATGTGTAACATCCTTATGCTTATCATGCATTCGCATTCGTGTTTCGGCAACACAGTAGTCTTGCTTCATTTTGGTTTGCTGCTAGGCTGTGTCACACCCTTATCCCCTCATGCTGGCTCTCACTTTTTACATAGACGTCAATCCGGCTCTATGACTACCTCTACGACTTAAAGGCTGAATAACAATGACCCCCCATTTCGTGTCGGTACCTTTTATACAGAATGGCAAGGCGGAATATAGTCACAACACTCCCACCTTGAGCAGGCTGTATAAAAAGCGAGATAGGGAGGGAGAGAGAGAAAGAGTACACAAGTAGAGAAGAGTACAACAGAGAGGTGAAAATGGAATGTGGGTGTAGAGACTGCGGGGAGTTAAAAGACAAGATAAAGTTAAAGGCACAATAAGTTAAAAGGCTGAAAAAGAGCTGTAGAGCGAGAGATGGGATGGGGTGTACAGGCTATAGCACAGGAAACTGGACGAGCTGGCTTTGCCGTGACGGGCATAAACAGGAGTGAGAGAGGCACATCACAGATCTCAAACTCTGGGGGCTTGTTTGGCCTCGGAGTAAACACAAACACCAGCCCGCTGGGCCTCACCCCCTCCTCTCATCTGCACCCACCAGGCCAGTGGACCACCCCCTGTCATCCAGGCCTGCTTCCCAGGAGCAGTATAGGGGGGTAGGGGTAGGGGGCCTAGGGCAGCACCCCTGCCCAAAATGAAAGCCTGATCAATGAGCTCTGCTGCTTATGCACCAGGGATGGGGCCAGCAGGCATATAACACTCTGGTTAGGATGGAATGTGAAGTTATAGAGAGAATGTGAGAGGGTGTGTGTGTGTGTGTGTGTGTGTGTGTGTGTGTGTGTGTGTGTGTGTGTGTGTGTATGTGCATGTGTGACAGAGAGAGAGTGAGACAGATGTGCCTGAAAGGCAAGAGAACATCAGTACCAGGACTCAGAGGATGCCCAGAGAGCTAGAGGCACTCAATGGCAATAATGTGACCAGCAGCACGAGGCACACAGACAGCGTCCATTACATTTTAACATTCCCCCTCGAGACAGTTCCACTACCACCAGCGCTGCTGCTGCTGCTGCTGCTGCTGCTGCTCCTCACAGCCCAACTGACAGCCTCTTTCCTCCACAAGCAGACTCTGATGTGCTAATGTGAGCACTGCTTCCATACACAGACATTTTAATATTCCCCAAAGTTGAATAGAAGTCCACTAGACTTTGGTTGGTAAAACAAACACCACTCTCTCTCTCTCTCTCTCTCTCAACACCTGGTCGTGCTGGCGCAGAGAGAACCTTAGGGCTCAGGAGCCAATCGGATCAAACAGCTGAGACGTGACCCAAAAAAAAAAGCAGAGAGCACAGGCCTCAGGAGCCAATCAGAACCAACATCTGTGGTCCGACCCAAAGCGGAGAGGTTCTGACAGCCCAGGCTGGCTCAGCCCGGCTGGGGGTGGAGGGTGGGATGGATAGGCCTCCCGGTTCCACTTCCTGCCCAAGGCTTAGGTCTCACTTGGTGGGGTCTCTCACCTGGCACCCCCCCTACCCCCACCCCACACCGCACCACCTGCGCAGGGGCTCCGGCACTGACGGGCCGGGCCGAGCCAGGCCTCGGCGATGGGGAACAATTAGAAGCGCGG
>NC_045153.1:21577741-21580241 GCF_900700415.2 Clupea harengus | reverse complement strand
TGACTGAGAGTGTCTGGTCTTCATAAGCACACACACACACACACACACACACATACACACACACACACCACACACATACACACCCTCACAGATGCTCATCCTTTCTCCACACCGCATGACTGACACTGGTCATTTGCGATGGGTAATGTGTGTGTGTGTGTCTGAGACGTCAGTGCAAATTACCCCCCCCCCCCACACACACACACAGCCCCTCACCTTGACCAGGCCGAGTGTGTGGGGCCACGGCGTTGACCTTGGCTTCTTCTTGACGATTAATTTGCGCCGCCTCTGAGCTCCCACGGCTTGAGTAGCGTGTGTGTCAGGTCCGATGAAGGTGACACCTTCTGCGGCCCGCCGAGATAATGAAGGCTTTAACTTTACAACTCAAGCATATCAGATGGCAGCTGGGTACTCCAGTTCACCCCGGAGAGTGAGAGAGGGAGACAGGGGGAGAGAGAGAGGGGGGAAGAGAGGGAGAGAGAGTGAGAGAAAGAGAGAGTGAGAGAGAGAAAGGGGGAAAGGCAGAGAGAGTGAGCGAGACGGAAACAGAGAGAGAAGGGGAGAGGGAGTGAGAGAGAAGGAGATGCAGAGAGAGAGTGAGAGAGAGAGAGAAAGAGAGAGAGAGAGAGAGAGAGAGAGAGACACACATGAATTGTTTAGCCGCCTCGTTTCCCCCCATTTCCTGTGCAGGGGGCGCGGGAAACCATGAAGCCCCTGTAAGGTCCACACACACACTCATGCATACCCACCACACACACACACACACACACACACACACACACACACATACACACACACACACACACACACACACCACACACACACATACACACACACACACACACACACCACACACACACACACACACATACTCTGAGTCTGAGCACAAGCTCACCCATGTGTCTTTGAGTGAAGCAGAGACAGATACAACACGGTGTGCAGCGTTTCCAGGCTGCCTCTCCTGTCAAACACACACACACACACACACACACACACACACACTACTCTCAAAATGTGTTCAGTGTCTCAGTGTAGTTTGGGACAGCAGGGAAGAGAAAATGGCTTATTGCTACCTGACATGTTCAGAGATCAACCTCTAGGTGCTACAAAAAAACGAAATGAGCTGAACAAAGTGAGACAAACAGAGAGAGAAGGAGAGAGATGGAGTGAGAGAGAGAGAGAGAGATGGAGTGAGAGCATCCAGTGGAAATGTGATCTATGTGTCCGAGATGACATTACAAGTCTGCTTGAGAGAGTATGGCTCCATACAATGTCTGTTGGGTGCTTTCACATGTTTTTAACTTATGTTAATGTGATTAGGGAAGCATAGCAATTCACAGAGCATTTAAGACACACACATACACACTCAACACCCAGGAGAACATGGCAGGAAAGATATTTACTGTGTTTTTGTAATAACAGACTGCAAAACTGTCTGATGCAAAAATAAAATAAACACATTTGATAGGAATTATTCAATTTATTTCGTATTATAAAATAATATGTTATAACATAGTTACCTATATGTGTTACATATTAATGTGTTGCATTAAATATTTCATATTTCCATGATTCAGTGAAATATTTCAGATTTCAGTGTTTAGCATGTTGACATTGAAGCAGTTACTCTGTAATTTGAAATGAACAAAACCTGAAATCAATTCAATCAAATCAGGCGCTGTAGGTAAATAGCACCAATGAAATCAAGCAGAAAAAGCACCACTGGGTTAGGTTGTGACATTTCACAAATTAAGCCCAAATTAAAAGTCCAGGCCGCTCCCAAATGTCAGTCACTTTCCCCTTTGCAGGTTTCTGTTTACCACAAACAAACCATGGGGCGAGAGCACAAGGGGGTGCTAAGCTGTGTTTTTCTTCAGCAAACAGGTGCTTTCCTGGCAACAGCCATGAGTCTCCCTCTTACACACACACACACACACTCACACACACACACACACACACACACACACACACACACTCACACACACACACACACACACACATGCACGCGCACACACATACATTAGAGCCGTGTACTTGTGGGTATCTGAGTGTGTGTGTGTGTGTGTGTGCCTGCGAATGATGCAAGGTGCTCAAATGTGAGCTGGAGTGCTAGTAATCTCTCTCTCACATCTTGTTTCAGAGGTGTTGTGGAAAAGAGAGATTTCACACACACCCCTAACCACACACACACACACACGCACACACACACACACACACACCTCCATCTCCAAACCTTTCTCTCTTAACTCACCTTTTCCTCTTCTTTCATTCAAGCGCAGCCTCTTACCATAAGAAAGGAGGACCCGTGGAACTAATCCTTTGCAAATCTTTTCAGCTCTCTCTCTCTCTCTCTCTCTCTCTCTCCCCTCTTTCCCCCTCTCTCTCTCTCTCTCTCTCATCCATACCTTTAGGCTATGCAGAAGTGAAGTGGAGTAGAAAATGCTTCATTTGCATCCTTAAACTGTACAAATTGTGAATGAGCTCCTTTTAGCTGTAAATG
>NC_045153.1:21547741-21570241 GCF_900700415.2 Clupea harengus | reverse complement strand
ATCACATCATAACTACAACACTTAAAGAAAGGTGCCACCGTTCCCTACAAAAAAACAAAGGCATTCCACACAACAGCCACAAAGAGGAACCAAAGAGTGCGGCACAAAAATTGCATTTCCTGCATCAGGCCGGATCCCGTCGCACCCTCAAGCCTCCTCCACCGAAACGATAAAAGGGCCCAAGAGCAAACACTCCCCGGGATCCCCACAACAATGCCGGGGGTCCCGCGGAGGCACAAAGCCCATCAGGCCCTTTTGTTTCTCCAGGAGGGCCCTGCATGATAATCATGGTGTGTGTGCTGGGCCGGAGGGGGGCCGCGGAACCTGGGAGCAATCGGCCATTGTTCCTCACGGCGTGTGCAAGGTGCAGCTCCACTACAACACCAAGAGAGAATAAGGGCCGGCCGGCCAGCAGAATAAGCCGGGGAGAGTTTTTCTTTCTCTTTTTTATTTCGGGGCTAAATCACGAGCAAGAAAAAAGAGGTCCTTTGAGAGCCGATGCTTACCTGCGGTGGAGAGGGGGAAGAGGGAGGGGAGGAAGGAGGAGGGGAGGAAGGAGGTAGGGGAGATAAGGAGAGACAGAGAGAGAGGAAAGAGAGGGAGGAGAGGAGAGGGGGAAGAAGAAAAAAAGAAGGAAAAAAAACCCAATAACTTGCGTTTGAATTAACCTGCCATTTTCTTACTCTTTAAAGGTAATAATTATGCGAGCAGCTGGAAACTTTGGGGCTGGAATTAAAAGCTAAAAGCATGCTTGCTTTGTGATTTCTGCTTGTTCTTCAGAGAATGGCCATCAGCTCTGATGGGAAAGGATTTCACAATTGCCAAAAGAGGGGGACCAGTTTTCCCCCCTTTTCAGTTTTTTAATCTTTCTCTTTTTTTTGGGACGGGTGTCTTTCTCACACATCCAAATTGAGGCAAAAAGTAACACACGTAAATGTTGTGACATATGAATCATGTACGACTGCAAACAAAAAATAGGTGAAAATTGGCAAAGGGAGGACAGAATTCCCTCGAGTCACCGGGGTAAGTACACCACTTTTCCTATTGAGGATAGCCCCCTTTAAGAGGAAGTGAAGACGCCAACAAAACATCTCTCATGCATATGAATGGACTCTCCACACAATCAGCATGGACATGGAGATGTCAGATTATTAACATAATGGGCCACAGATTACAAGGTAAGAGCGAATAGCGGAAAACACAATGCCCCACTTCTACCTGACTATTCATTGCATTTTATGGCCCATGCAAGGTCTTTTCCTCAAGTCTTTTCTAGGGGGGAACAATGGCTGACAAAAGAGACCCCCTTTACTTTTAACATTTAAAACCAATCAGGTCACTGAGGACTTCCCTCAGGCTCGAAGTAAAAGGGTACTTGACCTGTGTGCAGGTGCTTTTGACCCCCCTTGGGGCAAGGTCACATGGCTGCCTGCTCGGGGGCCCAGAGAAGGCAGCAGGCTAGGCCTGTGTGAGGACCAGGTAGAAGGGTGAAGGCTGAGGCTAAGGCTGCCATGTTGGGGAAAGGCAGCGGAGCAGACAGCCTGCCTGGAGTCACGTGCTGGAGTGATGCGGCGCTTCACTCGCTCGTTTTGGTGTGTGAAGTGTGCGAGAGATGACACTCGTAAAGCCACACTTGTAATGTGAAATGGGATTACCTTAAGCTAGAGGCATGAGAGCACTGGCCATACAGACACACACACACACACGCGCGCGCACACACACACACACACATACTGGATAAGGCCACTCAGAATATTGCTTTGGGTAGAATGCAAAAATCTATCCCAGGCTCCCATTCATCTGGCATTTGGGAAAGCACTTTTCTCCTTCATTACACCAGTAATTCTATAAGCCAGTCAGCCAGTGATTTTCCGTTTGTGAAATACTTTCCACAGTATTAACATTTTGATAAATCCTCTTTAAAAAAAAACACACACACACACACACACACTCACACACACCCGCATGCACTCTCATTGCCAGCGTGTCTCATAACAGATTTGCAGATAGATTATCTCAGGTCTAAGGAGTTTACAAGGTGTGTTAAAACCTGAAGACAAAGAAATTGTTACTGCAGCTGTCCGTTTACTCTCTAAGAATTAAAATGGAAATAAAACATAATTAGATTTATTTTAAAAGGGAAAAGAAAGGCTGCTTGTAGTGTTATGTATGTTTTATGGTTGAAAACATGACCACATCACCATCTCTTTATTTTGTACTCTCCATCTTTCTTTCCTCTCGTCTCCTTTTTTCTCTCTCTTTCTTTAGTTCTCTTCTCTCATTTCATCTTCATCTCTCTTTCTCCCCCTCTCTCTTTCTCCCCCTCCCTCTCTCTCCCTCTCTCTCTCTCTCTCCCTATCTCTGTAGTGTTGCTTGCTCACAGTGACAACAGCACACCTTCCCCGCCTCAACAGTAGGAAGCTCTTCCCCACCCCGGTGCGATTTACACCACTGATTTGCATTGGAGCGGCTAACAGACAAGGCATGTAGACCTGGCTCTGCACCCCTCTCTCTTCTCTCTCTCCCCCTCTCTCTCTCTTCTCTCTCTCTCTTCCCTCTCTCTCTCTCTTTTCCTCTCTCTCTCTCTCTTTCTCTCTCTCTCTGTGTGTTTGGGACTTGGAATTAAATCAATTAAGAGCGCCAGCCCAGCTTTTCCGGGGCTGCCTTTCACCTGGGACCTAACCTGCTTTCCTCTCTCCCCCAGCAGCCCCCATACACACACACACACACACACACACCCTCCACAGACTTGGAATCCGCTAAATTACCCCACAAGTGGAAAGGGCATCCTCCCGGGCTAGCCTAATCCACCCGCATGCAGCCTCATTAAGTTAGCTCCAGCCTCCAGTCTCCCTGGCCGCGGGGCCCCGGTGAGCCTGCCTTTCGAGTGTTAGCCATGCCAAGGAGCTCCCTGAAAAGCCTCAACGCCGGGGCGCTAAGGCGCTAGGTGCAACCAATAAAAACAACAAAAAAACGGAGGCCAAACTGGGCAAACGAAATGGCAAGCGCGTATTTAAAAGTGAATCGATAACGGCTGAAAACCCTCCCCGTCAAGACGTGCTGTTTGGGACGGGGGTGAGCGAGAGCCCATCTGAGTCGCCTATCCTTCCCTGTCCCTCTCTCTCTCTCTCTGTGCTAGCCACTGTGGCGCCCGTGTGGAAGACACCAGGTCACCAGGCACGCTATTGACTCCCTGACCTGGGAGAGCCTAAAGATTAAGCCCTCATTAGAGCACTGGCCGACCGCGAGCAGTCTACCGAGCGCGCTCGGAAAAACTCAATGGCTCTCCCTCAGCTGCCGCCCGCTCCATACGACATCCTAATTAAGGGGAGCGGCTTTGTCGAGGACGACATGGTGGGCTGCACATTCAGAAATCAGGCCATGACAAGCACAGTGGCTGTACAGTCAAATCGATGTGCATGAATGTACATTTCGCCACAAGGCACCCGTTTGGAAAAGGCGGAAACCATGCTATGTTATCACTGTAAAAAAAACGAAATACAGAAGGCTGAGATCCTATGTGAATAAAATGTGGGTGATACTGGTTCGGTGTACTGGTTGTGGTTGATCACTTATGCATCAGTGAGGTATTCTTTTTTTTAGAAACAAACCAACTTACTACTTAACTTGCACTTACAGCAGTTACATTCCTGCACATTCCTTCACTTATTTCTTATGTAAAATAGTATTTATTGTTACACTAGGTCTCTATTGCTCGTAGCTTGATTGTTCTCTCCCTTGTACGTCGCTTTGGACAAAAGCGTCTGCTAAATGACTAAATGTAACTTCTCCAACAGATTGCCATCCATGATTGTTGTCTGATGGCCCCTCTGTTGTTTTGTCATAGACAGTAAATGCTTTAGTAGGAGGACTTATCCAAAGCAGCTTACAGTAGAGTTAAAACACTCTATACTACACCTTCGCAATGCTTCAGTATCAGGCCGACTGGGGGAGACGAAGCGATGATGTGAGCTGACCTGTAGCGCTATGGAGGCAGAGATTAGAGATACTGTACACATTCCTGCTCTCCTTCTCTCTGCTGACATTTAACACCAGCAGAGCAGAGCCACAGCCGAGGGTCTCCCTGCGGTCATCAGCTCAGAGACACTGCTTCACCCCAAAGAAGTACACACATTCCTCGTCCTATTCCCGCTATGTTCCCTGTCAAACCTGGAACAGGGATTCAATCAACCAATGACATGTTGTGTTCAATATTGATCGTTCTACAACTTTTGAAAAAAATGATGTCCATAAGATGCATCATGCGTTTGTTAGCGTGTAGCGTAATGAACATCTTGAAGGTCCCCAGCAATGTACGAACTACTGTACACAGAATAACTTTGCTTACACCCATTCCTCTGGGTTGGTGTTCACGATAACGGCTGTGGATTCAACAAGACAGTGACAGCTCTTTCTCTCAATTTCAAGTTAATAATTTTATCCATCAAGAGAAATTGAAAGAGAAAGTGAATGAAAGAGACGGCAAGACCAAGAGTGTGTGTTAAAGCCATGAGAATGCTCTTTGTCTCTGCTATTGGGAATGCCCTCCATAAAGAGCGATTGACAGAGACAGAGAGGGAGACAGGGAGGGAGTAAGAGAGAGAGAGGGACAGAGAGAAAAAACAAACATCCCTCAATTGATCTGACCCCAGCATGGCTCAGACAGGCCGACAGAGAGAGAGAGAGAGAGAGAGAGAGAGAGAGAGAGGGAGAAAGAGACTCGGCGGCATCAGGGACCCTGGGCCTCTGGCAGCACTGGCCCCTCTCTCTTAAGACGCTTGTCCTGCCCACGGGCTCTCTGTGAGGAGGCAGCGACCCGGAGGCCGGAGAGGCCCAGAGCAGCCAGACAAAGGGCGGGGTGGGGATGGAGAGGGGTGGGACAGGGATGGGGTGAGCAGGGGCTTCCTGTGGGGTTCTCCACGGGCTTCTGTGTGGTGGCCATGTGAACGCTGCTCACTGTTTGATTCTTCTGACACCTCCCATCCTTCTGTGCTGTTGTCCACTTTTTTGGGGGGTGGGGGGTGAGAGGGGAGTCGACTCCCTAATTATTTGGATAAGGCTAATTGGCACCACCCTCCTGACTCCACTGACCCCTTTGGTTGTTGTTATTTTTCCCCTGTTGTTCTTTATTTATTTATAAATCTGTGTTTTTATTTATTTATTTAAAAATGTTGTGTGCAAATGAAGTTTTTCTAGTCTGGCAATCACACCCTTAATTCAATTAAAACAGAGGTGCCAAACTGTTGATTGTCTGCACAGAGGGGAAGAGGGCCGCCTAACGAAGTGAATACCGATGTGTGATTAGCTGGTGCCTTTCCCCCAGCTGTCAGCCAAACCAACGTGAATATTCAGTTCTTTCCCCTCCACTTAACTTCTATTTAGCTCTGATGATATTTTATTAGCATTTCCCTCGGCACCCACCAGCAAGAAGCCACCCAAGGAAAAAAAAAAGAAATCAGCGTTTGACGCCATTGTCTGTTCCCTCAAACAATGTTCATCTCGACTTCCCAGTTTTTTGGCTTCCTGGAAAAAGTCTGTGTGTGTGTGCTTGCGTCTGTATATTTTTGGTGATTTAATATGCACTGCACCAACATCCAAGCTTACCAGATGAACAAAAAAAGAACACCCTGTCTTTTGACTCCATGTTGAATATTTATACTACAGTTCACTGCTGCCTTTTCTAATGGGGTAACGTGCAGTTTGGCAGAAAGCTGTGGTTCCAGGAGGCGGTGAACTTGACAACACTTTCCTCTGGCCCTGTGCGATGCCTTCACTGAGCATTGGATATTCTCTGAGGTTTGTCTTGTACAGGCCTTGACAATAAGGCAGAGCATCCTTCATTCACCTCACCTCCTTGATTTTCTTCTCCTTCCTCAGTCCCACCTCCACCATCACCTCCTCCCGTCTCCTTTCCTCTCCTCTCCTCTCCTCTCCTCTCCTCTTCTCTCATCTCCTCTCCTCTACTCTTCTCTCCTCTCCTCTTCTCTCCTCTCCTCTCCTCTCCTCTCCTCTCCTCCACTCCACTCCACTCCACTGCACCCATGATGACACACTCACCCCTAATGTCTGGACGTGGTGGCGAACTCGCCTCTTGTCAGACCGGCGCACCTCGATCATTACTCCCCCCCCCTCCCATTTCCACCCAAACCCCCCCCCCGCATGCACCATGTATTGATTCGATGCGAAAACAACTGTCCAGTCCAAATAAACACTATGTCAGCGACCCATTCAAGCTAACGAAAATATTAGCACAGCATGATCCAGCCAGACCAAGCCATGGGGCTACTGGTGCTGCTGGTTCCCCCCCCGACCTCCTGTGGGGTTGGAGCGAGGTGGGTTGATGGGGGAGGTGGTGGTGGTGGTGGTGGTTGTGGTGTTGTTGGTGGGGGTTGTCTGAAGAAGGGTCAGGCCGCTAACATCACGAAGGCCTCTGCTTTCACGAAGTGCATAGCTACTTGCTCTCCTCACCCCACCTCACCCCTCCCGACTCCCTGGTCAACCCAAAACAGAAGGGTGGCGAAAAAGAGTGGAAGTGACATCGGTCCCCTGCCATTGATTAGTTAAGTCATGGGCTGAGGGGAGGCGCGACGGAGGGGAGCCAAAGGGCCAGGGGGCCACGAGGGGCCAGGATGCCTCCCTTTCTCTCCTCTCCTCTCCTTACGCGACCACTCAAATGGTGTTAATTCAGGGTTAGGGCACACGCAAACCTCCCCACGTCCCTCCAAGGGCCTCCAGGACCTCCTTCTGACCCCTTGGAGGGTCCCGGACGAGGCAGCGGGGAGGCTTGTTGGCTTCGGGGGGATGGGGGATGGCGGGGGGGGGGGGGGGTTCAGTCTGGACGGTGGCCCCAGCATGCTGCAGTGGTGCGCGGAGGCAGGGCTCGGCACAGCGTCAGGGGGGGCGGCTGCGCTGCTTTTTTAAGGTCATGCTAATTGCCATCCTCCACCAGCCGCCCTGCGCTCCTTGCTTAGCTGTGGCTGCATTCAAAGAGGTGGTGCAGGTGTTAGGTGCCCTTTAGACCCTTAATTAAATACCACTGCAAAGGTTAATGCACCGAGCCAGGTACTACATCCTATGTTTAGAGCAGGGGCCGTAAAACTCTTGCACTCGTCTGTGTGTGTGTGTGTGTGTGTGTGTGTGTGTGTGTGTGTCTGTGTCTGTGTGTCTGTGTGTCTGTGTGTCTGTGTCTGTGTCTCTGTCTCTGTGTGTGTGTGTGTGTGTGTGTGAGTGTGTGTGTGTGTGTGTGTGTGTGTGTGTGTGTGTGTGTGTGTGTGTGTGTGTGTGTGTGTGTGAGAGAGAGAAAGCGAAGAAAGACAAAGAGAGAGAGAGAGAGAGAAAAACCATTTGTATCTTCTTAACTAGAACCTAAAACTAATAAAATGTTGAGTAATTTCTGTCTCTTCACTCCCTTCTTTTGGAAGATGCTATCTATCGGTCAAAACATCATTAACCTGCACCTGAGAAAAACTTGGAACTGTCTGCTGTGCTTAAGTTTATATTTAATTGGGACAAATTAAAATTGCTAAGTGGATTTGAAAGGCTATCTGCAGACACTGGTCTTGCACATTCCAGCTTCCGAGTGTAAGCTCTAGCACCTGTAAGACTAAAAAACTAAATCTAATAGGACGGAGGCTATATAAAGAACAGTTGTCACCCTCTAAAGAACCTAATAGACAGTTTGCCTGACCCCTTGATAATGAGTACCATCTGCTGAGGAGTAATATAACAATCCAGCACTGAGGACAAACCGCAGCCACAACACATTAGGTTGGATGAAGTCTGCACAAAATAGATTTATTTTAACTTTTGATGAGGAGATAATTTGATTATAATGAGTCTGAGGAAAGTTATTTTTCTATTCAACACAAAACTGGATAAATAATTAGCTTTGTAAATTACCTTATGTGATATTGCATGGTTTCACTTCGCTCTCTGCTTCCTAAGCCTATCCACACATAGACACAAAAGAACATAAAATCAATACTCTCGTTTTAACATACTTAAGACGGTATAAGCAGTTTACATTTGTGGATTTCTTAATAGGGGAATTGGATTATATGATCTTGTTCCCCAGTCAGTGCAGGAAAATAATAAAACTGTTAGATACTCTGTTTGATCCATCATGAAAATATTAACACGGATCCACACAGAGGAATTGTATGCGTCACAAAAGGACTGCAAAATTCAGGAGGAACCCCCCGAAACGGCTCCTTTCAGGATGTGTCTTTGAAGCACATACACGTATAGTCAAAGAAAAAAAAAATCTAAACCAAAAAAGGCACTTCTGCATGGCGGAGCATGTGAGGCTGACGTGCCTCTCCCCGAGAATCTCCTCACTGAACCAATCACACAAAAACACAGATCACAGATCAGTGCACAGTGAAAAACGTGCACTTTTGTGGATTCATTTTTTTTTCTTCCACCAAAAAAATTAAATGAAAATATGGGGAGGGGAAATGAAATAATAACCTTCGTCGTCAGTGTCAGTGGCATTGTCTGGCTAACTAGGCGCAGCTGCGGCCATACAGTCTATGAGATTGATATGACATCAGGTTCCAGCACACAATTAACATGGCTGACCCTAATTAACGGCTGGCCACTGTCAAGTTTTTCATGAGCAACTCTGCCAAAAAGGCGAGATTTGGCTCCTTAAGCCTCCCCGTGACACCACACAGAGAACTACACACACAGGAAGTCTCCGGAGCCCAGCGTTCGCCTCAACCCAGAAGCATCCTTTTCTCTCTTTTTTCAAAACAGTTCCTTTGGTACTGGAAATCTGCACACACACACACACACACACAAAAAAAAACGGTTTGGTGGAACCAGGAGCTGGAAAATGGTAAAGAAGCTGCCACAGAAGGACACGCAAATATCCGTCTTGGTTATTGTGAAGTATGATAGCCAAATCACCAGGGAGAAGGGGGAACATTCCCATTGAGCACATCCCCATGGGGTGCAAGGCATTCTGAACACATCCTACGCATGCAAACCCTAATTTGAATGGTCTTCTTTAAAGCATTGGTCATACAGAGGGGTCTTTCTAAAAATGCATTTGTCAACATAACACCACTGTCTGTCTGTGTGTGTTTGTATGTGTCTGTGTCTCTGTGTGTATGTGTGTGTGTGTGTGTGTGTGTGCTAATTCAACACATTTAATATTCATCGAGAGCCCAGAAGCGTCATAATAAAAAAAAAAAACGCCCTTTTTTTTACATTTTCATAGCCATATTCCAGCCCCAGCCTGTGTAATCTCAGTTAACATGAGCCCATTCCCATTCTGCCGCGCGCCGCCCCACCCCCCGCGGAGGTTTTGTTGTTTCCTGTTTTGTTAAATAATTAATTCCTCCCTGCCATCCCTCCCATAATCTATATCCCTCCATATGCAAAAGGTTCCTCTCCATGCATCTCCACTTTTTTCACCACTGCAGAGAGCAAGATAGACACACGTCTGTCTCCCGCACCTCATCAGCCAAAAACCACAGCAGCACGAGGAAGATGATGATGATGAGGAAGAGGAAGGTGGAGTAGACGAAGAAGGTGTTTGATTGTGTGCTCATATTTTTTGTTATTTTTGAATTTTTTTGTTTTTGCTATGGCGGCGGGGACTAGTCCTGCGCAGGGCCGATGTTTTTTAATCCCCCCCCCCTCTCTTCCTTCAGAGATGGCTCTCCTCTGGCTCTCCTCTGGCTCTCCTCTGGCTCCTGGCCGGCTCCAGCCCTTCAGTGGAGTTCAATCTCAAACTCCAGGCTCCTCCAGTCCAGTCATTTCATCCTCCGTCACATCCTCCCATCCACCCCGGCGCAAACAACTGGACTTCTATATTCTCCTCACTCTGTCGCTTCTTTTTTTTTCCTTTCTTTTTGCAGCCCCTATGTCGGGGCTAATATACCCCTCCCTCCTTCCATCCTTCTCTCCCTCCCTCTCAATCCCCCTTTTCTTTCTATCTCCATCTCTCACCATCTCTGCCTCTCTCTCTCTCTCTTTTCCTGTGGTGGTTCACATTTGGGGCTGGGGCAGCTTCTCTGGTGCTCCCTACGGCGTGGGCTGAATCCAGCGGCCACCTGCAGCAGCCGCCAGTGGCACAGCCGGGGCCCCCTTTGATATCGGCGCGCCCGCCGGCCCCGGCCACATTCACGCCCGAACACCACCGCAAAAACCACCGGCTAATGTGCAAATATCAAACAAACGCTCCCCTTCTCTTTTTCGCCTTTTTTCTCTCAACCTTTTTTTTCCCACTCTGCTCTCTCTCTCTCTCTCTCCCTCTGTCTTCATCTCTCTCTATCTCTCTCTGTCTCTGTTTCTAGCGCTCTGGTCTTTCTTCCGGGGCTTTGCATTGGGGGTATGTTTAAGCCGCTGGAGCAGGCAAGCCCGGGCTCTTTCAGGCGCACAGCTTGGGCTCCCCGTCTGGCCCTGTGGCCTCCGCCAGCGCCTCCATATTAGCACTGCTTTTGTTAGTGGGAGCTGGGCCAAACACACACACACACACACACACACACACACACATACACACACACACACCAGACCAGCCATAGCCGCCATTTTCACACACACATGCACAGTCACATGTACACACACGCAGCCACACCAAGGCACCGGAGCTGTCCAGAAATAACGGCGATACGCAGAAGGGGCATATGGACGGTAGGCTGTACGGTGCCATGCAAATGGTTTTTTTTTTCATACGAAGAAAACAAACAGAAATGCAAGCAGGGGTAAGGGGGGGCGGGGAGACTGTATCAGCGGCACACCAGAAATATGAGGATCAAATCAAAAAGAAGGGAGAGCGAGACAAAAAGAGATGGAGAAAGAGAGAGAGAGCAGAAGAAGAAAAAAAGAAGAGAGAGATTCTTTTGTGAAATACTAGAGAGCCTTTAATGGTGCAGTGGCCCCGCCCCGCCCCCCCCTCTGCATCATCCCCCAGCTGTAGAGGTTGTGCTAATTAACAGCACCGGTCTGCAAAGGAGCCAACTGTGTACATTAAGTTACGTGACAATCCTCCACTGCTATTAGTTCACCAGTACAAAGCACCGGTAAGTGAATATATTGACAAAGAGAGAAAGAAAGAGAGCGAGGGCTATATGGGTAGCCAACATTGTTTATGCATTCAGATTGAGGAGGCAACATTCACAGCCAGCTCCTAGGCAGCACCCCAGGAAGACAAGGATAATTAAGTGAATTGACTAAAAGGGATGCAATGAATATCCCTGCACAGCGTCAGGCCAAAGCTGTGTGCAAATTAAAGCCAGGTTTTCCGACGAGCTAAATATCAATTCACCCGATGCTGGAGGAGGAAAAACAGAAGAATACATTCAGGGCGAGCCCTTCTCCCCTCCGATAGTGGCATGTGCCCACCTCTTCATTTGCTAATACCTCTCCAAGATGATTGTTTTAGGGGGGGGGGGGGGGGGCTGACATACACGTGCACCCTCATCCAGTCAGCGATGTCATCCATAACAAGCTCACTTGACACCATCATTCAGCCACCCCTTCTAGAGAAGAGGTACCTAAGGGGCCGTTAGCTATTAATGGTGTTTTGTCAAAAAAGAGAGATGTTTATTGAGTAACAACAGTGTTGCGACAGCCGGTGGGGTTTTCAAGGGCCTGGTGAGAGACTGCTAGCAGCTCTGATGGTGAGGGGTTTTTTTTTCAACACACTCGTGCGTAAAAACATACAGGTAGTTGAATTAATAAACAGTGAGATCGTGCGTGCAAACAAACACGCATGCATGTTGAAAAACAAACGTACGCATTGTTAACACACACAAATGCGCCATCTCCCTCTCTCTCTCTCTCTCTGCTTTTTCTCTCTCCCTCTTTCTCTGTCAGTCAAACACTCCCAAATAAACACACACACACACACACCTGAGGAGCATGTGGTGATAAAACTTTGGCTAATTAAGTGACAGACAATTGCACTCGGGGGAGACATTCCTGGGAATTACCATCAACAACTGGATCAACATAGCGGGGAAGAGGGGCTGTTTACAGGCCTGTTGTTCGACACTTTCCCCTTTCACTAAGGTGCTAAAATCACTCATCGCTCACACTCTCTCCTCTGCCATTGTTACAGGGCATCCAAACACACTCTGGGACAAATACACTGTAAACTGAGGCTATACAAACACCATTAGGTTGAATGGTTTTTAAATGAAATGGACACCATGGGTACCAGTATATGGTATTAGTCATGAGTAGAGAAGAGATGTGTGGTCAGATAAAGATTCAAATATAGTCCTTTTGTAGACAATTTGATCCATTTTCACTTTCAATAGCCTGGTCATTTTCACTTCTAATGGCCAGGTCAATACTTTGACGGATCAGCTTCAGGAGTATGAAGGCCGTATGTATCTCAACAAACTAAAATATATACCATCCCTGTTCGCCATAATGCTACCAAAAACAATTACTCAGCAAAACAGCAGTTCAAAACTGAGCTGCCATTAAAACCATGACAGCAAAGGATTAGGTAAGAGGCCAAGCCATGTTTGAGCTGACAGTAAGATGATAAGGACATCAGTTAAGACTATAAAATTCAGCATGTCATGTGGGTATGTACCAGAGGTCACTTTTTTTATCCCCCAAAATCCTGGGTCCATATTCCATCTAGGACAATTCCATTCAGACTCATTAACGTGAGGAGGTGTACAAATTCAGTGTCCATGGTAACATGACATTTCCCAAAATAATAACCTAAGACTACAGGTAGGTTCTTCTCTGGGCTGGTGCACAGGCACTATCTCCCTGCCCCACACTATCATTTCCTGGTAATGATCCTCTTATAACATTGATTGGATCACTCCATTAGTGTGATCCTATTAGCGCGTGGGATACGCAACAAGACGTGGCACCAGCACTGCAGTCTGGTAGTTCCCATCCGTCAATCCATATCACGGTGACATTTTGGGGTCTTCCGGCTCAGCCCACTTCAGTCGCTTCCTAAAATCATGACACAGTTGGAGTTGCACGCCGACATCATGAAGTGAATCACAAAGAGAGGAAGAGAGACATAACAGGTACAGGGCTGCTGCTTGAGGAATCTGTGACTCCAATTCTAACTCTGACTCTAAATGCACAGCTTACTGAACAGCACACACACACACACACACACACACACACACACACACACACACACACACACACACACACACACACACACACGTTTTGCTCCAACTACAAAATGCAAAGCTTACTACATTGTGCGCACACTTCACTGTGTCTTGAAACCCAGAGCACACTGAATTGTACACACACACACTTTCATCTAACTCCAAACGCAAGTGCAAGCTGAATTGTACACACACACACACACACACACACACACACCTAGCTCTATAACTCCAAACACAGTGCCGGCTGAATGGTGCACACACGCTCTGCCGTGCATATGGTGCCAAAGCAGCGCTAGCAGCCAGTGCCAGGTCATACGGCTAACTAAGCTTTGTGTTCATACCGCTGCTCCTTCAATCCACGAGCCTGGACCACAGCCAGGCAGAGAAGGGGATGAGCCATTCACCGAGGTAACGACAGAGGTCACAGAGGCATGGGAGCCGCGCCGTTGTGCCGACCTCGAGCCAAACCAGGATGCTATGCTGAGCTACGCTATGCTACACAAGGTGCACACACACACATACACACACAGAGATACAGGGACTCGAGGTAAAACTGCGACAGATTCCCAGCCTGTGGGAAAGTAAAGTATTTGTGAGCAGGAGCTGTGGGGTTACAAAGTGAGGACACGCAAAGCAGATTGTGCGGACCACATGTGCAATACGCATAACACAGTAGTGGGCTCTTGTTTGTGGGCTTTCTAATTACCTCTGTTTTGCATTTCAGATTTTTTAGGGTTTTTTTCCCTCCCTGTTTTGGCAGGACTGCAGTTTGCAATGCTAATTTCATGTCAAGGAATCCATCTGCATGGTAAATAATCTTGGGATTCATTTTGTTAGGAAGGTAGTTTTTTTTTCTTTTTTTCAAATGACATCACCTGTGTTCTGTCCACTTTTCTATAACATGGCTGAATATAACATTCACTGAATAGAAGGAATGCAAATGTCTCAATCTATTGTGTAGGAAGTACTGACAAAAAGCTGTGAATGTTCCAAAATGTTCAACAAATAGCCCATAGGTAAACGACACAGAGGGAAAGACTCCCTTGAGTGTATTCTTTTGTGTACTATGCATGGTGCATTCTAGATTCTTCACAAAGCAGGAAAGAACTGAAGTGCACATCTCCTGGTTAACTGCGCTATTCACCTGCCACCACTGTCAGTCTGTTCCTATAGAAATGCTGTTTCACTGTGGAGTTCAAATTGCAAAATATATATATATTTTTCCTTTAAATTCCCACTCAGAGTGGAGCTGTTCTATGCTAGCAGAGTAAAATGTAGTCTGCATTTTCAAATCGAACTAGGAGAGGACAAGAGGACAAGAACGGAGAGTCCTTTTTTTTTTAAACGTGTATATTTTTTCCCAAGGTCCTCAAAGGTTAAACTGAAGTGGCTGGTAACAACTCTATTATGTGGTGAGTCCCTCATTGGCAAACAGGAGCTTGGCATGTAAAAAACTGCAGAGGAGTCGGTCGGCTGTCCCGAGAGACCCGTGTGCACAGCGGGTTAACCTGTCAGGGCTTTTTTTAAGGCCTGATTGCCAAGCCCCCCGTAGCTCGAGGTAAACTGACAATTTTCCATCAGCAGGGAAGGTGGCTTTATTAGCAACGTGGAGGAGAGAAGGAGAGAGAAAAAAATAAATGCGGAGGAGCACGGAGGCATTGTGCCTTAACGACGGCAGATTAACACGAGCAAGGCCCGATCAATTAGCACGATGCTGTGACATTACTGGGAAAGGCGATAAATAAAAGTCTGTTCCGGAAAACTCTGGGGTCAAATTAATCTGCCGTTGCTCAGAATGCCGAGAGATAACACATTAGTATTCATACAAAATGCAAATCGTGCACGCTTACATCAACACATTGGGATAAATATGCTAGACTGTAAAGAGGGTGGAAACCTATTTGTCCTGCTTTGGAACAGCAGCTGCACATGTTGAGATGCTATGTCAGATGTTTTGAGACACCTGGAATAAACCCATACAGCCGTAGGAACACACAGCCTAGGCGTCGATGAAATAGGTCTTGCACCGGAAACTGCTGACAGGTGGAGTTGGTTTTCTGCAGCTCAGGTCTTGAGTGAGCATCAGTGGGCTCATATTCTCCGAACAGCAAATCAATATGTTCAAAAGCTATATATGTGAATACAGATTTCAGAGGCGGGCACACACAAACACCTACACACACATACACACAAACAGGCATATGCACACACAAACACACACACACACACACACACACCTCACAATACAAGCACATTTGGGCTGCTCTCACCTTCAACTGAACCATATTTGAAAAGGTAATAAGCAAGTCGAGTGAGTTTCTCCTATCTGCTACCGAGATCTGTTGACTTAAGGAATTTTTCTGATATATTTTTATGAAAGAGTACTCATGACATGTAAATGATAATGTAAATACATATATACAAAGAATACATTTTTGCTATAGCATGTTTGAGGCATGTGGGTCGTCTATTCATCCCATGTCCGTAAGGAGAATAATTGGCGTTTACACAACACTAAAATTCACGACCTGGATGAAGACTGAATTACCAAAAGGGGCACGGATATGATTTGATTCCAGTTTAATAGGCACATTCATTACAGCACTGGATATCTCAATCACCAATTTAACCAAGAACAATGAATTATTCAGCCAATCAGGGCAAAACACACATATATACATAACCCATTAGAGTCACACCCAGGCTTTAATAAGGAGACGCTGACAGAGAAGACTGACACCAGGTCTGGGGGTGGAAACCCTGCCGGTCGGGGGGCCATTTGATCCGGGCCCTTGATTAACTCATCGTCTGTCCACTTGTCCTCCAGACATGTGCTGACATGTCATAATCGTCATAACTCTCATCAGTAGCCCGGTTTGCGTCCTCCCGGCTCCCTGATTGGGGGGCCTGAATTCCCACAAGGCTGCTGGTTAATGCTTAATAATTCCCCTTAGCTTCACACGAACCCTACCGCGGGCCCTTCAATTAAAGCGAGGAATATGTAAGCGCTTGCTGATGAAGAGGGCTGGACTCTTGTAAGCTTTGTCTTTTATTTTAGGTGTGAGATGAGAGGCGCAAAAACAATCGCCGGCGAGCCGGACGACCTCACGCAGACTCAGATTAGTCATCTCCCATCGCCGGCCATTATTTCAAATAAAATCACAAACGCTCTTGCTGGAGCGCCTTCGCCACCAACATTATTTCCAGCCAGTGCCAGCAAACTGTTTCAATGAGCAACACAGAAGTAAAAATATATATATAGGGCACGCATGCTTACCGCACGCACACAAAAAGAAATCTCGACACAAAAACACAGCTGTGGCACGCGCTACCTTCAAATAGCTTCTCCCCTTTCCTCGTTTCATCTTTCTCTTTTTTTTATTTCCTGTGACAATATCTGTCACGAGTGCGGGCGGCTTTCAAGCAATTCCCCATCCTCCTGCTTCGATGCGAGCAGCTGTCAACAGTGTTTCTGATTTATTTGTCAAGTGGCGGAGGGGATGAGGGCTTGCGAGGATCTCCCCTAGTCCTGCGAGTGGAACCACCAGAGACTGCGATCCTCCACCCACCCACCCCCACCCACCCCCTACCGGCCCCAACATACGCCTGGCAAGGTGGGAAGCAAAATGTGCCCATTTCCTCTCCAACCAGGAGCTGTTTACTTATCAACACCTCTTTTGAGACGCTGTCCCAGCGATGAGATGGGCACGGTGACAGGAGAGATGTGTCTTACATGTACTCACACACATACATACACACACACACACACACATGCACACACGCACACACACACACACACACAGGCTCGCTGCGGAATATCATTTCCTTTCCTGTCTTTTGCTTCACAGGCGTGTTTCATATGTATGGGCTGTGAGTCACTCTCTCTCACACACACTCGCACACGTAGTCACACGCACTCACCTACATAGACTCCAACACCTGAAAGCGTGCAATGCGACCTAAAAAAAAAAATGTCTCAGTTTACAGTAGGTTTTCATCTTGCTGTCAAAACACACCTCTCTCTCTCAACAGGAACACATGCGGAGAGAGAGAGAGAGCACCAAACCTCTCTCATCATCACCTCTCTGCGCTTCACCAGGAGGTCACAACCATCCCTCTCACTCTCTCTCTCACTCTTTCTCCCTGTCTCTATCTATCTATCCATCTATCTATCTACCTATCTATCTATATATATATCTGTCTGCCAGTCTATCTATCTCACTTTCTCTTTCTCTCTCTCCCTCCCTGGGTTCAGAGAAGTCACCCACCCAAAAACAGCTCATTGCATCTTGCATACAACAAAAAACAGGTGCTCTAAACATTACTGATTCGAGTCACTAAACCAATGATTGATGGCTTATTTGTGATGGAGAGGAAGGAACACATACTTTGCCATCTTGGGGATCTTGGGCACTATGATTCACTCTGGGGTGGGTTGGGGGGGCATCTTGGCAAACACAAACGTCTAATTACAAATGAAGTGAGAAAACGAGTGTTGCACCTACTCCACTTCCTTCTCCCGAAGACGTTCAAAGAAAAACAAACGACTGAATGATTCATCAATGGAGTGGGGCTGTGTATTAAAATGCACTGGGACCCCCATCCTAGACTGACATGGGTTTTGTTCTATGAAAGACACAGTTATTAGTCACTACACTCTGACTCATTGCGTATAACATTTCTAGGGAATCATGTTATCTGCACACATCTTAGGATGTGGTGTTCCTCCGTGGCTTTGGAGAGGGAGATTCTTGTGTCGTAATGAAAATCGTTTCCTGATTTTTGTCAGTGTTCATTTTTAACTTGCCAAAGACAAAGATGTTTGGCATTAACAAATGCACATTTGCTTCAACGTCACCCGTTCAGGCAGCTATATATACTGTTGCAAAAGGTTAATGACATTTGTCAACAGAAGTTGCCTGCTTTCTTTTGAAATGCAAAAGAGCTGTGTGCCAAATGGCAGGGATTAAACTTAAGCTCGAGCTGTGCCCTAAGATGTAGGGGGAAAGAGAGAAAGATGACCTTTAAAAACATAGGTCAGCACTTGCTCCAGCTGTCTGCGAACCATGTAGACATCACATACATATACACAGATGTCATCATCACGCACTGTCTCTGATGCTATCTGACATCCCATTTGTTGCTCGCCGACTTCTAGCCTGCCTCTCTTCCAACACGGAAAGCTGAGCAGGCCAGTTTTGATTTAAGCAGCAGCCACGCGAGCCTTGATTAGCCTATCCTGTGGTCTGTGTAAAACGGTGCTGGACATTGACATGCGTCGGGTGCTACCTGACAGGCCATCGACAAGCTCACTGACCATGAGCACGTTTACTGTCAGGGGACCTTCGGCCTCCAGCCGGGAAAACTTCGTGCTCAAAGTCAATCAAATTATCCCACCCCCACTCCCACCCCCTCCCCCCTCACTCCCCTTTCCAACCCACCGGCTCAAGCATGGGGCAGAAAAAAAAGCCTGCGAGTCGGAACGCATGGCGACTGAGTCGTTGATTACGCTGATGAAGCGGACCAAAAACGCACCGCATGGGGTGAGACATACATTGACAGGCACGTTCGGAAGACGAGCAAAATGAAAACAGAAAAAAACACAAACTGGATTCTACCAGTAGCCCTCGAAAGACAAAAAAAATAAGAAAATAAGTCATTGATGGATTCCCCCCACTTTCCACCTGGGAGATTGTTTTGAAGCAAAAAGAAGAAGAAGAGGAAGGAGAGGAGAAACGTCTCAAAATCGTGGCGGTATTTGCATGAGTCGTGGGAGACATTTGCTTTGCATTCGGAGTTCCCAGTAGGGAGCTCAACCTCCTCTTGAGAGAACCACAAGAGTGGAAAAATAAAATTAGGCAGCGGCGTCACAACTTACGGCACGCCGATAAACATGCCTACCCGGGCTACGCCGGTGGGGTTTGGTGTCACTGTACTGAGATTCACTCTCTGCTTTAATAAACTGTGGCTGGCTGTGGCGGACCACTCCGGAGGAGATTGATGTGCAGAGTCAGAAACTTGCTTTCCATTTGATTGCCATACTCCCACTGATTTCAGGCCAAACCTCTTAGAATTAAGCGGCATTTAATGTGCGAGGCTTCCTTCGGCTAGCTTCGGGGGAGTTTGTCAGAGGTGGTTGCTGCAAAATACAAACAGCTGACAGGTGCTGGAATGCTTGTTTGTGGCTGCTCCTGGGAGGGGGTCCCTCCTTCTTCAGCTTTCCCGAAGGCCAGCATTGGCAGTCACTCTTGTCAACTAAATCTTTTTTTGAATTAAGTTTTGTTTGGCAAACTATTGTTCAAACAAATGTGCATATCAGCGGGACAGGAGCCAGTGAGGGTCAATTTAAATTTGGCACTGCTAGTTGTTCTTTTTCCAAAACATGATGGAGATACCATATATTTACTGCCAGATCACAACATTGCTCAGTAAAGCTGATCAAATGCTTTTGACACAAAATGCTGAAGGCAGAATATCAGAAAGTTTCAAAACTTTCACAAGGCGACACATGTAACTCTCTGAACTTGTGACTTTTAACAGTGTCAGCATAACTCAGAAATAACAACATATCACAGAGGAATGACAATGGCAAGTAACTTCACAAAGTCCTTATGGCAGTTTCCATGACGAAGTTTAACAAAAGGCCTATAGTAGAGTTAAGACTGTTCCATTACATCATTAAAGCCTTACTTAAGAACTCCTTGGGTTTCTTAACATTGGTGGACCCTTGGGGCAGAACACTGGTCTGTTTGAAGATCAAAGGCACTGAGGTGAGACATGATGTTTATGGGTGTTGAGGAATTGAACATTTCCTGACGTTAATAAGTATATACATCATCTAAACAGACAGGTACAGACCGTACGCAAACTAAACCAGGGCAAAAAGAGACTTAAAGGCTATCAAAATGAGGGCCAAAAGTATGTGAAGGACTTCTTTCTCTAGACACACACGCTAAACGTCTTGGATTCCATACTGTTTCTTCTCAGACGTGGATAGAAATAAATAATTTGTATAATTGAGAAAGACTACAAAAATCAGTAATAAAACGTACTTTCAATAGCTATAAATAAATAGCTGTCATTCATTTTATTATTTGTGGGGAACATTACTGGCTCCAAAATAACTATAACCAACAGCACAGACCTTACACCAACCTTCTTATTAGTTGCCCTGGTGGGTGGGTAAGGCCTATGGCAAGTAGCAAGAACCCCACAGTATAGGCCCACCTGTAAAAAGACAGAAAAAGAGAAAATCCCTCATTCACATGAGGACACGAGTCATAAAATATTGGAACAAATCACCATCATTACAAGCACAGGTTATTTAAAGAGCATACAGGAAGGAGAGGATAACTTGAAATTGACTAAATGTTCCATTTCGCCCTGAAGAACTCTCTGCCAAGCAGCCAGGGAGGGAGGCAAAGCCACGCTTGCCCAGGGCCAGCGAGTGTGTGGTGTGTTTTTGTGCATGTGTGTGTGTGTGTGTGTGTGTGTGTGTGTGTGTGTGTGTGTGTGTGTGTGTGTGTGTGTGTGTGTGTGTGTGTGTGTGTGTGTGTGTGTGTGTGTGTGTGTGTGTGCGTATGTGTGTGTGTGTGTGTATGTGTGTGTATGTGCATGCGTGTGTTTGTGTGTGCGTGCATGTGTGTGTGTGTGTGAGCGTGTGAGGGGGGGGCTGTCTGAGTGTGTGGGAATGTCTGAGTGTGAGTGTGAGTGTGTGTGTGTGTGTGTGTGTGTGTGTGTGTGTGTGTGTGTGTGTGTGTGTGTGTGTGTGTGTGTGTGTGTGTGTGTGTGTGTGTGTGTGTGTGTGTGTGTGTGTGTGTGCATCTGTCTGTGTGTGTGCTAACCCCCACTCTGCAGCCCTTTAAATCACTGAGGCCACACAGGCTGGCCTTGCCAGGCATCTGCGTATGAAAGTGAGAGAGTGTTTGGACCTCCAGACCACTGGTGTCTGTGCCACTCTGTCATGGCAGCTTTGCCCTGTTAGTGCCTGTGCCTGCGCCTGCTTTCCGACAGCTGTCCGTGTGCTTGGCTTGCTTCTCTGTGAGGTGACAGTCACTGCGACTCCCTCCCAAGTCCACATTCGTCTCACTGGGAAAAGGCAGTCACAGCAACTGCTACACCACACATAGCAGGCAGGAGTCTGGAATACACAGGATATTCTGCTGTGCACAGACTTCCAGGTACACAGGGCACTAGGGATGAGAGAGAAGGACCCATCATGAGGAGCACTAGACAGGCCACATTCTGTGTTGGCTTGAATGGGAGAGGAGGTGTTTTTTTCTGTCAGCAAAACGTTAGCTCACATTAGTGTATTTTGCGTGCTATAGACACAATCAAATAAGATAAATATTGTCAGCTAACGCCCTCTGAACCTGTCTTTTTTTTGCAGACAAAGGTGCCAGCTTTCCAAAAGGTACAGTTGCTTGTACATTGACAAATACAGCTAACACTAACGCCCTCCCAAACTGCACATCTGTGTTTTGTTATTGTTCAATTAACGTCTTTCGTCAGAAGTAATGCGACGGGCTTTGTGTTGTCATGTCTTTCCGAAAGTAACGATGCTGTATACCTCATCGCTGATATGGTCATTACGTTCTGTCTACAGACCCGTAGCTTGCGTTCTAACCACATACGTCGGGAAGTCGCCCTAATAAGAAGACAAAAAAGTTCGTGGGATGTTTCTGAAGCACTGTGACGCACGATGGGGAAGGTATACATTTGTTATTGCAGTATCACGATTATTTGAAGTATTCAGGTAATTTAACGTATTCAGTGCATATGTGGACCAAACACCTGAGATGTAAATCTTTGCAGATCAATATAAAGTGAACGTCACTACATACTGACCCAAAGTAACAATACTGTAGGTGATCCCATTTCCTTATTGATTTTTTACCGTCTAATCATTGTTTCACAGTTGCCAGAACCAGAAAAAATTAAGTTTTCATTTCATTTTCATTATTCCGAAAATGACAAATGCTTAATTTTATTCGACACCCTAAACCTGAAAAAAAGCTCCTATTTTAAATAAAACCATTGACTAAATTACAATTTCATCCGAAGAATGGTTATGGTTATGTTTGTGCACCTCGGCTAAAAAACAAGATATTGCGAGCTAGGCTTATTCCACTTATACACAAATGTTTTGACAACAGCCCTGACATAATCCACTAATTTGACCCCTCACTTCATACGCATGCATTTTCTGTCAAAGGTGAATCAACGAACTGAAATGTCTATGGCACACCGTCGTGCTTATGAGGGTTTTCTTTACCAAAGTGTTTTAAAGAAATAGACCATAGGCCTACAGTAGGCCTGTCTTTTTAATGCAGGCTTTACAAGAAGAAAAGCAGATAGCCCAATAAGTCAAGAATGATATTCATCCCCACAG
>NC_045153.1:21500241-21542741 GCF_900700415.2 Clupea harengus | reverse complement strand
TTTTACATATTTATAGTAAAGAAACATTCTTTATAAATATTGTTTCATCTGTAGCAAGTAAATACCATAATTTAATTACAAATGGATAAATATGGCAGTCGATATTTACAAAAGGAAGTTGTAGTTACAGAAAATTGAACGGCACGACGTTGATTTTCCTCACAATCTTCCAAATAGTATTTCACAATTCAAACTTGCAAAGCACAAAACGTCACAAGTTAAGCCCAGCGAACTAAAATATACATTCACAAGCAAATATTGTGTCTTGTTTAGTTAAGTGTTGACTTTGGCACTCCTTCCTGCTTATAGATGTTTAGTTACAATCAGTTTGCCTCAACAGGATCACAATATTTAACATCATTATACAACTTGTATCCATAATATGTGCACTAAAAAGTCCAGTAAGAGAAATAGCTACCATTGAAGGAACATCTATACACCAAAAACTGACAAAATCTATTACAACCATTGGGAGAGAGGGTGTGTAATAATTATTTACAAAATAGTGTTGGCCTATACATGTTTAGCGCAAATCACTCTGTTGTTTAGCGCTGATCCTCCATGGTGCCGTGTTATAGCGCTTAGTGTAATAGCGTTCGTATAGTATACATTGGTTCCTTTTTACAAGCCTGCCCGGATCTTCCTTTGTCTTGCTGCTTTCTGAATTGGTTTTGCGCTGTGGCCACAGTCCTAAACATACCACTCACTGAAATTGGACGATAGGCTGCTGTGGCCGTTGTTGTTGTGCACCGCTGACGCAGGAGACAGATTGTTGCTTTGCGTCTCGGTGGAGGGGGACACCAGACCGGGGGGTGTGGAGGACTCGTAACCGGAACTGGCCGCGGGCGACGAGTCTTGTGCGGGCGGCGGAGAGGCTTCATGGACCTGGAAAATGAAACAGTAATACTTTAAATACAGCAGCAAAAGCTAGTGCCGTGGCATAAGTTCTGATCCAACACTGCAATCAAGCGAGGTAGAGAGTTACACTTAAGTGTTCCACAGTACCTCTCCTAAACCATACTACAGGTCATGGAGGCCCAAATATATATTTAGGAAAAAAATATTGGAAAGGATGGTGAGCTTACCTTCATGTGCTTTCGTAGGGAGCTGGGGTGAGTGTATGACTTGTCACACATTTTACAAAGATAGGGTTTGTCGGAGGTGTGAACGTGCATGTGCTTCTTTCGGTCGCTGCTGTTCGCGAAGCGTCGGTCACAGCCCTCAAATTCACACTGGAATGGTTTCTCACCTATAAAACCAATAAAAACGAGGCAAAGGTTAATGACATTAGAAAATCAAGTATGGTAAATACATTCATATTACCTTTTATCGCACACCCCATGTATTGATTGTTTTAGGCGAATCTAATCCTTCATGTTAAGGTAAAGTCAACACGAAAGGTTGTATAGGCTATTAGGCTAACCTAAACAGTTGAACTGACAGAGAAAACAACATCAAAATCCAGAAATGCAACTTTGAAAATAGCACCTAGTTGTTGTGAGGGTCTGTGAGATCTAAAAACATGGCTAGTGAATAAGTACAGTCTGGCTGCAAATTCAGTTCCATCATATATGTTGACATCCATTATTCACCACAGTGAAAGCTTATTTGAAATGACAAAACATAATGTTTTGCTAAGAACAAAATTCTAACCATTTTAAATAAGTTGATAATAGAGTAGCTAATATGTTATATACTTTGCAATTCCTGTGTAGCCTATTCGTCTATACTATATTGGTTATTTGACATTCTCAATGGTACAGTCACTGTGCAGACATTTTTTTTAACTATAAAAATGTAATTAACACCTGGACTAATTCAACGCTCCAAAACACTCAAATGGGAAATACCCAAAAAGTGAAATCCTGGTAATAGCCTGTCTAGCACCTATACTGTCAATAGAATGTGTGGGAAAACAAAAGGCCGCGTCGTTCTTTCGTGGAAAGTATACAGTAGCCTACTACATGATTTCATTATTTATTCGCTCGACTTCACCATACTCAGTGTAGTGTTCCGAGTTTGTGAACTTTGTTGGAAAAAAACTGTATTGATCTGCGTTAGAAGAACATAACACGCAGACAGCTGAACGCGGGAAGCGTAGGTTCACGCGAACATTAAACTGGGTGAAGAGATTTACTGCCTCTCTGCGCACGCGATGAGCTACCAGCACAGAGCCCTCATATCGCCTTTGACCCGTTTTAAAGTTTATGAACCACAAACCCTCGACAGTCTGTTACATAATGAAGTACATTGTTTCAAAACATCGCATTTATTCTGTACTAGACGAGCCATAATCGTTTCAACACGCATTAGCGGTGAACGCTAATAAAATTAAATACATAGACTACCACATCGATGATTTAAAGCTATGCTTCTACCTTTTATTTCAGTTTAAAAATATTTCCATTAAGAAAATACGGATAACAATTCTCAGCGTTGTTGAATACATTCGTTCTGGACAGGCCTAAAACTCAAGCGTATTTCAACATTTGAAAACAGAGATTTACCCAACATCCATTTCAGTAATCACCGCTAGTACTCCTACAGTACACAGCATGGTAATGCCAAAAATACAATTAAAACAACAAAAAATAATTACCTGTATGTGTTCGCTTGTGAATCTTCAAATTTTCCGACCGTGCGAAGACCTTGCCACATCCAGGAAATGGGCATGGAAACGGTTTTTCGCCCGTATGCACTCGAATGTGGTTGACCAACTTGTATTTGGCTTTAAATGGTTTGCTTTCTCTGACGCAGTCTTCCCAGAAACAGATGTGGTTGCTCTGCTCTGGCCCCCCGACGTGCTCCACGGAGACGTGGGTGACCAACTCGTGCATGGTACTGAAAGTTTTATTGCAACTCTTCTTTGGGTTGCTGAGCTGCTCCGGGTCGATCCACTTGCAGATGAGCTCTTGCTTGATGCATTGCTGCCTCATGTAGCGGAAGAAGGCACCCGGGTGATGGTGATGCCCTGCCATGTTCATCCCCATGTTCATATTCATGGAGCCATACTGGTTGTGCAGTTGGGCGGCAGAGTAAGGGTCGGTCCTCGGGCTGGATACCTGATGATATTGATCGGATCGCCCGAAAACTTCCCCCGGTAGTCCTAGTCGCATCTGCCCGTTCAACACGTTTGGTGAGCTGTGAGACCCATGCTGGTCGTGGATCCCGGGAAACAAAATGTGACCCTGACTGTCTGTATGAGAGTGATGCAGTGACCCTGCTGTGGGGCCGAAGATTGCATGTTGGCTGCTGGCCGGAGACGATTCTGCAAAGCCCCGGCTACGAAACAGAAAGTCCCTTGTTGAGTTAAAAGGCGAGCTGGCATACGATGTGACATGAGCTGCATGCGCACCAAGAGCCGCAGCGGGGTAACCTGGAGCCTGCGAGGTGAACGCAGAGCTCTGCCCGGGAGAGATATCGTGGTTCAGTTTGAAGGCACCCATGTGTGCCGTATCGACGAAGCTATTTTGTGCTAAACTCAAATCTCTGTCCTGCATTTCGCTGGTTGAATGATGCCTTGCAAACGTGCCAACTCCCAACCCAGGGAACTGGTGACCAGCGTCCAGTAACATGATTTCTCAAGAAATGAAAATTATCTTCGATTGAGTCTTTTTACAACTGTTCAATCTGTTGTAAAATAAATCAAATGCCTCGGCAGTTATGGAAGTGTCAACTTCCAAACACGAAAACACTTCATCAGGCGAAGTTCAGCGCTATTATCCGCTAGTATAAAAACGGTGTATATTCTGCCTCAATGAGCACGTCTATTTTCTCGTACTTAACTTGTAGCTCAAAATCCCATGAAACGAGTTGAAGCGGCTCCCTTTGCGTTTTCTTCTTAAAAATGTAGTATTGTTGGTATTTTTTTTTAAAAACCAAGGAGATTGAATAATTATCTTATAGGTTCTTCCTCACCCAGAATGCGGATCCTTGCAGCATCTCGGATTGGAATGTTTATTTCTTTCGCTTGTCTGTGTTTATCTCGGAGGGTCCCTCTTTCTCAGTGGACTGGCAGTACCTCCTCTTACGCCCCCTTTAACTGGAGCCCGGTCATTCATTTACCGCAGTTTCATTGGCCACTGCTTCTCATCAATCCCAGGTGCCCCACCAATCGTTGGTACCCCTTTAGCGGCTAATAGCTGATCGCCATTTTCCACTGATAATTACCGCCTACTTTTTCGGGAAGGCTTTTTTTCAGCGGACAGATACAAGAAAAAAAATAAGCTCTTACGAGTGGTCCAAAACCTTGATTTAAAACATTAATCATTATTGGTCGAGTGATAATAGTGTGTCGCGTTGCACAGTTGTTGAAATATGAAAATAGATCCACAAATGTAGCACAAATAAAACAGTCGCCTGCTTCAAGGCAATTCAGAGAAAATGGATTTATGGCTGGGTACATTAGAGAAGACACACCAATACAATATTCAATTCACGATAAGACGTAACAGAAATGCATAATATATCCCCCCAAGTATTCCACATGGCCGTGCAACTGCTTCGGGCAACGTGAGTATAGATGGCCTCTATGTTTATACCTTTTTCCTTATAGCAGTATAGATGTGAAAATTGTACATAACCTGCACGTGTTTTTACGAGAACTGTCTTAACTTGCCTTTCTGGGGTCCAAACGGCCAAAGTCTTCCTATCTAGCGTAACAGCCTGCTTACGCAGCCAATGCATTTGCCCGAGAGCAAAGCGCTGCGACATTTTCAACACAAGCCAACCTTTTAGGCTCTGGTAAATCCCAGTGTGGGGTGACACCCTATACTCATCAGTTTATACCAACACGTATAACGTTTTTATACAAATTTAATAACCCATAGCAGCTCGACGAATAACATTGTATTGGACCTGCTTTGCCTAAAGCCGCTGTGTTGTCTGTACACCATAAAATGCATCAATAATACATAACCCTGGATACTGAATATGTAGCTACCACATTCCCTACTCAACTGAAGTATAACATTTAACGATTAATTCAAGGGATTGCACACTATAACCACTTTTCGGATTTAACGCTGAATGTTTTTCCTGAAGGTATAGGGTACCTTATAACGATTCATTATTGATACCCCCCCCCCCCCCCCCCCCCCCCCCCCTCTCACACACACACACACACACACACACACACACACACACACACACACACACACACCACGCACACACACAAACACAAACACAATCTAATTACCATATTTGTGTCTTAAGATTATAAACAGCTAAAGTAGCTTTTCCAATATTTTCTGTTTTAAATTATATATTTACTGCTTTGAAACACTGCACATACCCTAAAACCTAACTGTGTGTGTGAGAGAGTGTGTATGTAGGTGTGTGTGTGTGTGTGTGTGTGTGTGTGTGTGTGTGTGTGTGTGTGTGTGATGTGTCCGTAAGAACACTATGAAGTGAAATGAAACAGACAAACAATGTGGGACCCCGTGATAACGTTCCCATTCATTTTCACAAAAACGCACACCGTAGTGTATAGCACATTTTATGACATTTTTTTCAACAAAAAAATTAACTATAATAATCTACACTGATATCAAATTCGAGTTTAGGACAGGTTCAGGGGTTTGTATTAGCCAACGAATCCGCAACAGCTGGTCATTGAAATGGCAACATTAAAGGAAGTTTACTTACATTGTCATTGAACTCGAGTTTCACAAGCTTGCCGTCCCAACATACACCAACGCTACTTTCGTCTTCCCTTTGCTTCCAAACATTCGGAGCAGTGAATAATAGGGCGGAAGACGTATAAAACTTGGGAATTCTGTCTGGCTCTGCTCAAAGCCATGCAGCTTGAACGTTGTGTACCATTCTTCCAAGACTATTTCTACCCTCTCCACAGGAACACAGGAGCTGATCCAAGTTCAAAGTCGCGTCTGCCGACCCCTCTAAGAAGTTCTTTATTTCTGTGGAAAACCACAAAAAACCATTCCCCCGCCACTTTGGACAAAGAAGAAAAAAGAAATTAAAAAGAAAAAGAAAAGAAAAAAACCCGAATAGCCCACAATAGGCCTGTGGGTAGAGGTAGACACACATTCTGATTTGCACCATGGAGAAACAAAACTAAAAATATTATAAGTTTTACTAACAGTAGCCTACTTTACTACCAGTGATTAAATATAAAACTGAACGGATAATAATAGACGGTGCGTTGAAGTACATATTTGCCATATAGACATTGGTGATTCTGAAGTCTGAGTTATTTAATTGACAGGGAAAAAAAACACTTGTGAAATTGACGCTGTTTCCAATAGCCAGATACACAATTTTTTATCCTGAGTGAACGTCTTACTGTCTGTATTAAAGTCACAGAAATACAACAAGGGTTTCCCATTACCCAGTGGGCATATAGCTGGCCTTTCTATATATGTGGATAGAGTTGACACCATCCATATGTTTTCGCATTGTTGGTTAGCTCAAATGACCTTGAGTGTTTCAAGGACGTTTGACCTCTGACCCGGGAAGACCACATACGCTGCCCTTGGAACTGGTTGCGTAAAATATACCTCTGTTAAAACAAAGGCGTTTTGCTCAAAAGAAAGTTTTTAGAAACAGCATTTTAAAGTGGAAATTGTGTAATTCTCAAATATAGCAGATTTTAGCAGTTGAGTTGACTGGAGACATACACATGAAAAACGATGATTTCGAAACATTCCGTTCTTCTCAGCTGTCTCAGTTTTCTGGTGAGGAGGCATTAATGTGAAGTCTTCACTGGCTACACGTTTTTTTTCGAACTGTTTGTCATTCTGTCAGCATGCACTGGTGAATAGTTATCACATAGCCAGAGATGTGGGTCATTCCATAACTTACCTACATTTTGTTTATTAGGTCTAGACCTTAATTGGTTGATTAAGTAGGCTATCGTGTAATTAAACATAAGACATGGTGCCGAAGAAGAAAATGTTTTACGTTCTCCTCAAAGGGTAGAAACTGGTTGAATTTCCCACTGGATATTACCATGGTGAGGAACTGCAACAATGATGAACATGGGGTAGATGGATGGCTATGCCTAGCTCATATAGGGAAGGCACCAGCATACTGATTACACTTGTTTCTTTGTAGGAATAGGCATTAATTTTAAATGCTTTTAAGGGATGAAAACAACTAGAAAGCATCCAGAGAGAGGACACCTATTCTGTTTAAGCTACAGGTGCAAGGCGCAGAAATCCTGTATAGGCCTACAAACTCAATAATACTAATAAAAATGATATGATCCCAGACATGTCTTAAAATGGTTAATCACAAAGAGTCTGTATTAGAAGTATATTATGATGGATAATTATTTGAGGAGTTTCCGAGACAAAAAGATAGACACAGGAGTCAGCTAACCAACTAATCTTTAAAAGAAGGGTGTCAATTGTACATAAATAAAAAATATACTGTCAATATCATTTTTGAAATTAGCATTTAGTTGTTTTCTGGGATGAAAAATAGCCTATTACAAACATTTTGACCATCTTCAGTAATATATCTATTCACTATGCCCGTAGTTATAACTGTAAATGGATTTTCAAATGGATTTTCAGAGGGGACATTCAACATTCAACCTATTCATGGTAATTTTCAATTCCTGTAAACTTTGCCAAAGCACTTCCATACCCAACCCAAATATCATAAATCGATTACAAAGGCGTCTCAGAATTAAGACATATTAAATCGATGACAGATACGCATCCTGCTGATTTCAACAAGGAGTCTACAAGAGGGCGTGTGCGGGTACCATAAAGTGCAGCAATATACTCCTTTACAAGTTTCACCCTGGTACATTTAAGGCTGAAGTCATAAAGAGTAAGCACTGTTACTGAACACGAATACATTTCCCGAATACTCCATGTTTATGGGTATTATAATCTCTATATAATTTAGACAAACACCTGTATTTTGTTCCAAATAGTTTATATTCATGTAAGTGAATTAATTAATTAATTGGTCACAGTTAAATATGCTAAATGCAGCATTTGTTTCGGTTTTTCAGGTCTCAATGTTAGACACATTGTAGTTATGTGTGATACAAGAGTGGTTCTTTACCTTTTTGGGCGTACATTCGGTTAGCAATGTTTCAAATTCAGTAGACAATGTGGGCTGTTTCTTCAGTTTGCAGGTCGTGCTTTATAGCCTACTTATTTCACCTAATTAACAGACAGGACGTCGGTGTGACAAAAACAAAATCTAAATGATAATTTATTATTCTGTGTGTTTTACTAATTTATGAAAAGGCATTGAAGTAGAAAATATGTAGATGACACAATTTATCCAGGGGTCTGTTTGAACCAATTGGTCGAACCAATATACTGCCCATGAAGAAATGTGGCTCATGTTATAAAGTCGTAGTGTTATAAAGGCTTATCATAATAACATAGGCCTGTCTCAAAATCGAGGTGCTTGACTTTCTCGGTCACGCACACTTTGTCTCAACGTATTGTATCATTGCAGCAATGAAAATAAACTTATATGGTGCATATTTTCAAGGATGGTTGTACTTTTCTTTGATCTCTTGAACAACAAAAGAATATTTTGGCGTTTGCGTAACATATAGGCTATATTAGCACTAGGTACACTTCCTTTAGTTGTTTTGAGCAGGAAAAGGTTTAAATTTAGGCTTTTGAAAACGTTTTTAATTCTCTCTTGTCATGTTCTAACTTTATTTAGCATTTACCCAGTAAAAACTGATACATATCCCATTTTTTTTTAATTATCACGTTACTGAAAACAAATTATTTTATTTTATTAACCTGACTCCATGGACAATTATTAACATGTATCAATTCAGAATGTGTGTGGCCCATTTTACCTTCACATGTGTGTGTCTAGATAAATAGAGCCGCATAAACAGATTTTTTCCTCTAACTTTGGGAGAACAACTTTTTGGAGTCAACAGCGATAAAGAGAGTGAGGGGGCGGAACCCCGCTGAGCCTCTGCGCTGAAAGACAGCCAATCGCTTCGTTCTCTTAACTGCCAGTCACCGAAATCCGTCCAATACCCGCAGTGCCATTTCTAAACTGTATTCCCCACTGTGTCCTCCAACTGTTGTGTGTTCTGCCAATCGCTTGAGGACAGAGTGGGAAAAGGAGCAAGCAGAGTTAGAAGCAGGACAAAAGAAGTTATATAGACCGCTATATACATACATTTTAATGTTTTAGAAGACGTGTAGTGGGGGAAAAACAATAGCCGAGAGTGTGGATGGACATGACAGTGTAGTTATGGAGCCCCCTTTGAGCAAGAGGAATTCGGCGATAAGATTAGCGGATTTGGCAGCGACTCAACCCCTTCCTCATCAGAATATGACAGGCTTCCCGGGGATAGGGGGGCATCACCCTCACTCCCACCATGCCCACCTCCACCCTGGGGAGATGGGCAACGACCCCGGAGTGGCTCTCACTCCATTTGGACCTGAGCACATGGCACAGACAAATGCTCTCAAACTTAGTCCATCTCAGCACATTCAAAGCCATCACGAAGCCCAGACCGCGGCATCTTTCACTTCTTCTCAGACCACAGTTGGTTTCCCCGTGGCTCACCCCCACTCAGGCTACACAACCAGCAGGGACTACATCCTCAGGAGAGAGCTCTCAGCCTCTGCTATGCATGCACTTGGCGACCAGCATAGTTCCGCCTCCTCCCCTCATCACCATGGCATGTTCATTTCCCCAACAGGTGCTTATGGGCACACGGAAGGTGGTGCCCATCCACTTTTTACTGGACTTCACGATCAAGCTGCCCCAGGTACCCACCACCATGCTCTCAACGGGCAGATGCGTCTGGGTCTACCGGGGGACATCTATGGCAGGCCAGAACACTTCGGCCACAGGCCCGAGCACTATGGACCTTCTTCACTCCACAGCTACAACTCCATGAACTTAAATGTGAACATCGCTTCTGCTCCTCATGGAGCCACGGGGGCGTTTTTGAGATATATGAGGCAGCCCATCAAGCAAGAGTTAATCTGCAAATGGATTGATCAGGAGCAAACTTCAAAGAAGCCCTGCTCCAAAACTTTCAGCACCATGCACGAGCTGGTGAACCATGTCACCGTGGAGCACGTCGGCGGACCGGAGCAGAGCAGTCACGTCTGCTTTTGGGAGGAATGTCCACGCGAGGGAAAGGCTTTTAAGGCAAAGTACAAACTGATAAATCACATTCGAGTTCACACGGGAGAAAAACCCTTTCCTTGCCCATTCCCTGGCTGTGGAAAAGTGTTTGCGCGGTCGGAAAACCTAAAAATTCACAAGAGGACGCATACAGGTCAGTGAAAGTTTGCTCGGACTAAATGACACGGTTTTGTGATAACGCAGTAAAACTTTTTGATCGCGTAACTTGGCTACGTAGGGTATGGATAGATGATCGCCTCGAAATGGGACGTCTGTCAGCCTGTTGGTACGTTCGATTAGTGAAGAAGCGTTGAAAACAAGTTAAATGAAACGATTGGTTTAGTCCGGTAAGGGGCATGTTTGTGATTATGCCGAGGGGTTTCAAAGATACTTTTCACACACGCATAAACACCAGTAAGCATTTTGCTCTTACTTTTAGCTTAAACATATGTCTGGAGGGCACATGATACTATGTTACAACTACATGGCCTTTTTATGTTTAATCTTTACTTACGCGACCGACAACATTTGGCTCCTTGATCTCGAACCCGAAAACACAAAAGAGACATTCCAGCCGGTGTATGTGATTTGTACATAGTTTGTGGTTGGTAATGTGGCCATGTACTAGTAATTCAGTAATGTGTTAATAGTAAAGTGACTAATCGTATGTCATATGTTTGTGTATGTAACATAAACAAGCGTTCGGCCAGTGCATGATGGCAGCACATTGGCCCTTGCAGCCTCTAAATTGCATTGGCTGATCTTACAAAAGAGTCCTTAAATTATGTACACACAGTAACAAGAACAAAATAATTGCAAAAATTAGTTGTATCATGGTTTTATTGACAAGATAATAATGTTTGTACAAACTTGTCTAGTTAAACATATCGTTCAGGAACTATGTGCTTGAAGCATTCAAGATTGGCCTATTTAGGAAAAAGCAAATGCCTCCAAAAAATGAACTCAGGCGAAAACCAGATCGGCAATCAGACCTTGTCATCGTCTGCGCCAGTAACGTGCAAAGCTATAGGTTACGACTTCGAGGACGAGGTTTCTTATAAACGCCATTGCAAAGAGCCTTGATGGGAATGGGATTACCGAGTTTCCGAGCAGCAAAACAACCACACAGGGTTAATCTTTGAAATTCCTACTTCAAAATATGTTTGGTGATTGCACATCACACGTGTGCAAATATAATTGTTTTAGTGTGTAACCTTGGTCCTGCGCCCCAGCTACGTATTTTTTGCAAAATGTCGCAACACGTGCTGTGCCTGATCATAGCTTGTAATGCATGTTGTGCACCAACGCCTATTTAACACAGGCTAATGCTGGGAATTAGTTTACGATTTTCTGCAACTCCATGGTGACCGGAATTGTGATTTAAGACAATTAAATGGGCTAATTTCTTTAAAGAAACCATAGGGTAGAACATTTTCCTCAAAGCTGTTGTGGGGAAAAACACGTCACTTCATCACACAAATAGAAAACATTTTGGGTCACCATGCAGTTAGCTTAACCCTTGCATGCCCAACTAAAGCATATGCACTCAAGGCCTCTGTTAGGATGGCTTGTTGTCACAGAGACATAGGTCCATAAGAAGTGTGGCACAATGTTTACTTCATCTCGTGAATGTAATCCAAGATGATATCCAAGGGACACAATGGCAGAATTTAGCCATCATCCCCAAGACGACTCAGTCCGTCAATGGCCCACATGGAGTTAACATGCAAGTCAAGACTGTAGAGCGTGCGGTGTTTATGAGTGAGTGCGTAACGGTTGCGAATATAAATGTAATGAATGATACGGCAGGCAGGATATCCCGCGGGGAACTTCACAGACAAATATTGAATCAATTATTCTGGATGTGATAGCCTACGTTACCAAAGCATCTACGTCTTGTGTCTATCTATCTATCTATCTATATTTATCTATATACCTATCTATCTGCCTATTTATCAATCTATCTATCTATCTATATATCTATCTATCTATCAGCTGGGTAGATATGGATAGGGTATTTATTTGGTTTATGTTATGATATGGAAAAGGTCTTTTAAATTAGGCTCCCATGGGCCAAATATTATTTTTCTGTTTATAGTTTTGGTAACCTCACCTACTATGTCAAATTAATATCCAGTGTCGTTAATACACGAAAACTTAATCTCTCTGTGCTTCCATCTCTTCCAGGGGAGAAACCTTTCAAATGTGAGTTTGACGGTTGTGACAGGAAATTTGCCAACAGTAGTGACAGGAAGAAGCACTCCCACGTCCACACGAGTGACAAGCCTTACTACTGCAAAGTAAGGGGCTGTGACAAGTCATACACACACCCCAGCTCCTTGAGGAAGCACATGAAAGTCCACTGCAAGTCTCCCCCGCCCCCTTCTGCCAACACGGGCTCCACATACCACTCCTCGTCCACGACCCTCGGAGATTCCATCTCCGAGTCTCACAGGAATCGTTCGGCCAACCTTTCACCTCAGGTTACCAACCTCAATGAATGGTACGTGTGCCAAGGGAGTGGTGGACCCAACAATCTCCATACACCTTCAAGCGATGTGCCAACGTCAGACTCGGAAGACGAGGACTCGTACAGACACACAGACCCAAGGACAATGCTCTAGTGTTTGTTGAGGAGCAAGGATTATATTTGCAATGAGTTCTGTTTTCTTTGCTGTTTTCTTTCTCACTTAAAATGTCATTGCCCATCGGAACTGTGGGCTTCTCAGTTTGGCAAGAACGTGAAACAGCGCCGCGGATGTCTGTTGGTGAAGAGCATTTGCCCTCAATATCTAACCCACCCGCATGCCCAGCAGTGCTGTACAAACATATCGAAGACGCCTCACCCACACTTCACGTCTGATGTGGCTTACAACTAATGGTCATGTAGTTTATATTGTGTCATAATATTGTCAGCCATTTTGTGTCAGCGTTAAAGCTTTATTGGTGAAAATCAATTAAGCGTGTCAGTACAAACAAAACATATGTAGTAATATCAAACACTGCTGTTCCCTTCACCAACAGCAAATGCTGTTTGGTTTATCAACATGTCCATCCATGAATATCTTGGATGAGACGACGAAGACCTAACTCATAGGTAGATATTTCCGGCTACAACGGAACACTTACCATCTCCTTTACTCAAACTGCAGTGTCTTATTTATCGCTGTCTTATTTGAGGGTATGTCTGTACTTGATATGATTTCATAACGGCCTGATTATCCCTTGAATTCTTTTACATTTATATTTTTTTTATGTTTAAATTTAAGGGATACCTGTTCTCTATTAATAGTTATGCATTCCATCATAATAGCTCTGTCAGTTTACAGTGAGAACAACTTAGTAAAACAAACTGGCTTATACGCCGTCAATCACGTGTAGGAGGGAATAAAAGATTTTAAAGGGTTTGTAACTTTGTTCCAATTTATACATTTCTGTGTATGGGACGATTTTGTGATATTTAAGAACTATTTAAAATGTTTATTTTATGCAGATTACATCAATGTATCTCTCGCAAACGAGTACGACTATGTCCTTGGAGACCCTAAATAACCTATGTAAAATTGATTGGCCTATCCCTGACTGATTTGTATATAATGCTGTTGATGAAGCTCGTGAATGTTGTAGTTTTTTCAATGATGTTGTTTTTTGTACATTGTAATTTATTTGTTGGTCTTAAATGTTTTGAAATTACAGATACACCAAAGAATAATATTATTGATTTTGGTGATTAGTAGTGATGCTTTTTTATCGTGTTCTGTAAAAAAAAAAATGTTTTACTTGAATAGGCTGTATAATGTGAAAATCAGTCCTTCGCATGCCCAGTGTAGTATCTCTGTTTTTTTTATTTGAGGTGCATGGTGCTGTTTTTTGCCGTGGGTAACAAATGAAACATCTCAGACAGTGGAGGTCCTTGATGTTAAATTTTAAATATAAAAATGTTATAAACTTGAATAATGAAGAACTTGTAAATGGCGTCATTTGCATATTCAGATTCAGATTAAGTCATTTCTCACATTTTGTCTTTCAAACAAATTGTTACTCTTGTAGAGTACATTTTAACATAAGGTCAATACAATGTGTCCTAAGTGGGAAAAAATACATTTCATTTGATTGAAGAGATGTGGGCATACAGTGCTATGACAATATTGAGCATATTCTGTGATAAAGGAACACCTACACAGAAAAGGTTAATCATGGCAGCACTGATGTCTGAGCCATACGTTAATGGAACACATAGATAAATCAATTTTAAAGAGAGGTAGTTTTAAGATAGACCAGATATCAAAATACCTTGTCATATGTTCACAATCAACATACATAGAATGCATTCTTTAAATGGGGAAAAGCCACAGCCCTCTAATGATCTTTGTTATGAAAAGCATCACAAAGCATGCACGTCATGAATCATTCATGGCAAATATAAAACATAAAAAGGTGCCTGACAATGAAAGATCTCTTGTGCAGAGTTTATAAAACAAATCCTTCACTTATTTCTTCCATTAAAATGCACAAAAACGCACAATGTCACTTTCACAGTTTCCCTGTTCAACCTATAGATTCAAAATTGACCAGCGCAAACCCTGCACCACTTCAAAGTAGAGCTTTGCGCTTTGACAATCACCATGGTGCGTTAAGATTTCTATGGCAATTGGCTACCGAGACGCTCACATTTGAATACGTGTTGAAGACAACCCACTAACTGCCACTACATGGGGTTATGTGCCTACGTCATGATAAGGCATGGTGGTTGGTGTTGGATGCCGCAAACTGGTAAACTGATAGACGCAAGCAAACGAGGCGCATCCCCCAATAAAGCACTGTTGCTTTTCATGGCATCACTTTTGCGATGTCCAAAGTACCTAATAAAGCCAACAAAGTTTAAAAACAGAAGCCTGGAAAACAAGGCCTTTGGTTTTATGGTGGCATTTCCATGAAACATTCGGATTACTATGGCAATGAAGGCACACAAACAGACTGTATTGTTATAAGAATAGATTCATTAGAAATACTCCATTAAGATACAGTTGCCTTGACCTTTGGCTTCATGCCACATTAATGTATTCAGCCTTTAGGTCAGCCGAATTAATCATATTTTGTCTCAAACCATTTTAAGTTTAATTAGAAACAAACACTGTTGCTTCTACACATCTTTTGCACAAAGGCATTATTTACTGAAGGGGTAAGAGAACTTCTTTATTTATTTAGAACAAGTGCCCCATGAATAGAGGAAAGTAAACACGATGAAAAATAACCAAAGAGATAGTCCCTTCGGCATGAAAAGGGGAACTTCATAAAAGAGTGAAGCAGTCACCGTTGAATGGGAAACGCTTTGAAGTAGAACTTATTATCTGACGAATGCTTCTCGGTTGTCCTAACGACGCTGCTGAATTGAAAAGCCTCTCCTTTGTCAGCGATTTGTTCTCCTTTGGCGAGAAGCCCGTGGAAATCACTTACACGGACTACCTTAACATGCAGCCTGCAAATCAGTAACTTTGGAAGGCAGACATGCAGACGCCATCTCACAGAGGACAAAACAGAAGTCACAGAGAAACACTGCGACTTTCCCTCTTTCCGCCTTTATTGGGCAGAATAGGCATATCAGAGAGGAATGTCTATTTGGAGACATCGGTGACAAGTGAAAGTGACTGGTCATCCCATCACTCGGTTTCATTGTAGGGTTTTCACCCTTCTCAAATAAACACTTGCAGCCACTTAAGAATTAAGAATGAATTAAGTGATTAATTAAGTGACAGGCACTTTCACCTGTTAGGCCTACTACTGCAAAATACTGCAACTAATTAGACAGCAGGTTCCTTGCCAATACCAAAGCAAAAACATCATTTTCAAAACTGTTATGGTAAATATTGAATTTTCAATTGCACAACTTAATTGGGACAGTATTGCAGGGTACTTAATATTAATGAAAAGTTTATTTGACATGTCTTTTTGGACAAAGAAAGGTTTAAAAGATAGGCATACGTGCTCGACCTTATAACTTAGAAGTGTGAACACTAAACACAATGACTAAAAGCACAGACAAGTTTTTTGCAGAACAGCTACTTGAGGGTCTTTCGCGAAGTCTTCCCTCTGTGTCATCAAAGTCATAAGTCAATGTTAATTAAATCTATATCCTATAGGTTGCAGGTCAGGTCCCTTGGCTGCACACCAGACAGACAGACAAATCAGAGCTAATTTCTGTTCATATTTACAATTGTAATTTAGTTTTATATAATATTATACATATCCGGGCCATTTAGTGGCACTTGAAACCCCGTGAGGAGTAAACCAGCCCAATGGAAGTGTATTCATTCGACCGGCATCGCATTTAGCAACATTATGATTTTTTTTTATAATACATTTCTATTTTACCACATATATGAAAAATGCAAGAGTCTCTAAGATTTCCCTGGGATGCTGTGATTTATTTTATTAAAAATACAAGTAAGGTTTAGCCTATACAAAATCTGTAAAATATTAAATAAAACGAGTGCTCTTCAAATGTAACATTGCTCAAACATGGCTGTGGAGGTAAATAATCACGATTCTATTCGATTCGTGTATGTTTTCACAATAATGCATTCAGTGTACAAACTTAATCTACCCAACTTCTTAAAATCAGAACATTAACCGCTCTGCCCCACCGCAGCATGTCAGGAAGGGAAGACCAACAAACTGGGCACATATTCATTATCTAGGCATTTTGCCAAAATCTTTCAAGCACCCTACCTGGCTACTATCTTAAGTTTCCAGAATAAGTGAGAAAACACAATCCCGTTGCAGCTGTGCACTACTCCCTCCGTTAACCTCCAGCTAAAATCTGCATTGCATGCGGAACACCAAACTTTCAAGCGAAAATATTCTTTTCTCTCCACTCAGCATTCTGTAAGTAGCCTATATGTACCTCGACTTTCTCTTTTACAAAACTGATAACAAATGTTAATTTCTGAGAGTAATTACTTTGGGGGTGGATAAACACTGAACTACGCTTGGATGGAAATGAGATCTGTGAATATGTAGTCGATGTAGCTATTTGATACATGAATTGGTCGAAGAAGTTTGATGTCCCGTTAAATTACGGCTGGGTGAATAGTTGTAGCCAACTCTTGGAACTCTCGGGACGACGCGTTCCTCTCAAGTCCCATTCGAACAGCTGCGCGTTCACCTATTAGCACCGATGTCTTTCCGAAAAGATTGGAGGAGTTAAACATCCGACAATGAGCACTCCGGGGGGGCACTCGCCTGACCTATACCCGGTTTTAATAGTTTCATAGGAACTTCATTAAATCAATTACTTAGTGAGCACATCATCATTTATTTGTAATTAGCTCTAAAAAGCTTTATTTTTTTGTAACGCAGTAAAAGGAGAAACGCTGCGGGTATTGTGTGTTATAGGGACTTCTGTCTTTGACGCCGTATTATTTGCCCGCTGCCCCAAAAGTAGAGTTTGGACGTCTTAATCTGCAGTTCAGTTGAGTAATTCACAGGCTTTGAGCAAGCTAAAAGAGGAGGAAAAAGTTCGTTAAGACGAGAGATTTCCCTCTGCTCCAGCAAACGAGACTTCTCATTAGTGAGGTATGCAGCCATGCACGAGAGCAAAAAAAAAAGTGAAAGATTTTAGGACAGAACAGCCTTCAAAACAAGTGCGTCATCCAAATAGTTTCTGCTCTCATAGAATGATTGTCAAAAATATGCAATGCATACATTTATTTCCATAGCATTGATGCATTGTAGTGTTAAAACTGTGGCTACACAGTGCCATGCATGGTGACTGAAGACAAAAGCTGTTTGGAGGAAATGGCCTTAGGGATAACATCATTTGTATCAAAGGAGAGGTGATGCTACTTAATGCCTTACTGCCTAGAAACACCCCTCAATGAAAGCCTCACTACACCTTAATTAGTTGGAACTATGTTATAATAAATATATATTGGATATTGTACATTTGAATGACTGCATGATTAAGCTTCTTGTTGTAGAGAGTGGGGTATTTAATGATAGGGCATCAGAGAGACATTCTTTAGATTCAGAATCCAGATAATGAATATGATCACACTGACAGTAAAGACAGAAGAAGCAAAATAAGACAATTCTGCAACCCAGCTGATGACTTCAAATAAATGTACCTTGGCAAAGACTCTTTTTCCAGTTTTTCACTAACTGAGCATATTCAGTTAAAAAAAAAAAAAAAAAAAAACAGCCATACGTACACAAGGTGTTGGTCAGGTGAGACATTATGAGGACTTCTATTCTTCATTTTGGTAATCGCATGATGTGGCTGGCTGAAATTTTTTATCATGACAGCAATGCGAGGACACTCTACCCGCAGCCGAGATGAATCATTTGGCCTGTCTCCTGGAGAAACTGACATAATATCTGGCCATTCAACAACATCTGTGGGCATAGAAACTTGGTTCGGGTCCAAAAGCGGATCCGCGGGACTGGGAGGCTTTCCAAAGCGCTGGGTGATGAGAGCAAGGTCGTCCACGGACAAGCACTTGAGCCAGGGCCTCGTACCTGGCCCACCTGGCCAATACACCAGACGGCAGAAACCACAGAAGAGTGCAAGCCGCTCACTGTTTGCCTTGTGTTGGACAGGGCCTGCTTAAAAGCTTCTAAATACAGGGCTGGGGCATCCAGTAGAGGTGCCCAACTCGTCCACTATGCCCATCGCAGGTGCAAAAGGGACATTTTTTACCAGTCGTTTTACCAGTCCTGTTTATTATCTCTGTGGGAAATGGATGTACATCTGTTTGTATGTCATTTGTATGGATGCATTTACATATGTGTTCATGGATTGATCTATTCATAAATGTATGACAATATGTATGTGTGCACTGATATTTGTGCATGAGTCCGCAGTTGAAATATCATGGAATAGCTCCAGTCTTGATGTTGCCAGTGAAGTCGAGGAGAACAAACCTGCCTCTGTTGAACTGAGGCCCACACATTTCTGTCTGTAGCTGGTGGCAATATCTCAGGTGCTAATCTCAGTCATAAATATAAGGGGGACACCTCCCTTTTCCTCCAATGTGCTGAATCCTCTAATCTGGCATTTCATATTGACTCACCACTGGAGTCAGGATCATTTGCTCTGGCTTAAGTTAGTAGGTTAGTTTCAGACTGTGAAATATGTCAGGGCCCCGCACTGAAACGGACCACGGACCCGCGATTGAGAACAAGCTGTGTTTTTTTTTTTTTTAAACCTTTTTTTCTTCCCTCTGTATCCCTCATCTGTTGAGGCATCAGATTCTGATCTCCTCGGCGTATCGGTGTGCTACTATCGAGCCCACAACATCACAGGTCTGCCGGTGAATGCAGTGCCTCTTGTTGCAGGAAAGGTCAACATGCGGTAGGAGGAAATCATTCCTGCACAGCTGGAGAGGAGAAGAGCAGATCATCTCGGACAAAAAAAAGAGAGAGATAGACAAGTGGGAATCAGCAGAATCAGTTGCTCAGGTGGAAGAGAGAAAAAAAAAAGAGAGATTTTTTTTTTATTAGCTCCATAAACAAGTTAGATGGCTTGAGTGACACTGACTTTGAGGAGCAGATGTGTGGGTCTGTTGTGGACCAGTTTGCAAAGCTGAGCACCTTCCCTAAATACCCCCAAACCATCCCCTTCCATTCAATGGGAATCTAATCCGTGGCTGATAAGCCCACAGAAGATTCCCCTGAGGGTCAGCCACAGTGCGTCACTGGCCAGCCAATCTGCCTGCTGGCTTTATCAAGGTGACAGAATGGTCTTAAACTTTACAAGCCACTGAGACTCTGCCTGGCAGGATCTTCTTGGATGAGGAATTCTGCAAGATTTGATATTTTGGGGGGCCAAAGGATGTTGATGGCATCTGTGCCTGCGTGAATAGTGGTTTTGTTCGTAAGATGTTTTTTTTTTTGCACTGCAGTGTGGTACAGCTATGTTACTCTGTGGCTGTAAATAAAAACCTTTAAGATGAATTCAAACAACTTGAAATATGAAACGTGCGGCTAGATATTGTGTGTTCTTTTAACCTCAACTTAAATATTGTGTGTTCTTTCAGCGTCACCTAAAGTAGCTTGGCTGTGGAACACCAAAACTTAACCATCCCCCCGTTAAATCCAGTGAAGGGACTCAAATATTATACACCACACCAGACGGTTGTGTCTAGTTTATGCCCCTCGCAAAAAGAAATCAGGCCAGCATTTGAGGCTCAGGACCAGATAGAGAGACTGCACCTGCCAAAGTGTGCCTATTATCCACTACACCTCGGAGCTGGATGTCCACTCCATGGACCGAAGCCATGGTCAAGTCTTGTGGTTGGGCAATGAATGAACTCACCCCTTGAGCACAGCCCTGGACCAGGCTTTGCTGAAGCCGATGATGGACTCAGGCCGCGAAGGAGTGGTCCCAGAGGAGACTTTACAGTGAACTGTCCTGATCACAAGACAAATTGTATAATTAGGCGCAGCCCTAATGGGAGGCCCACCTTTGGCCCTTCGCTGACACTTGCGATGGTAAATGACAGCATACCTTACTAAAATAACACCGCAAATCCATCTTGGTGACATGGAGGACCAAGTCAAGAACCATTAAGGCTGTCTCCTGCATGAAGCCATTATGAGTTTCGAGGCTTGACAACCAAAATGGCCAATGATCACCAGTTAAGCTGATTTTAATGTGCATGCAAGGCTTTCAATCTTAAAATAGTTTATAGCTAATTATTATAAAGAGGGCTCATAACTCATCCAATAATATACTAATCATTCATAATAACTCATAAGACATTGTCTGTTTATGAAAAAAATATGATTGCAGTGATGTCTCTGCATGCCTTTTCCGGATAGTTTACTTTTCAAATTTAGAGCATAACCTGGTATAAATCAATGGGAAATCACCCAGGCCATCTTCATAAATATTAATCCATTTTAAATATGATAGGCTACTACTAAAATTATTGTCTTATTTTCTGTCATATTTGTTAGGGACCTCATAATGGTGTTGGGCACAATACTGTGCATTTGAGCGGTGGTCCTGAAGTTAATTTCGGCCCAGAGTGGGGTGAAGTTCCTCCGATTCAGCATCATATTTCCGAATGCAGCGCACGCCACAACCCCACACCCCATACCCTGTCACCCCCCTAAAGCTCGTTTTCCTTTCAGCACCGCCGCGCTCGTCATAATCATTGTCAAAATGTGCGCCATGGCTACGCTCACAGTCGGGGAGGGCTTGAGATTGAAGGTGCTGTGCTCAGGTTCCTGGCTGGACCAGGCGGGGTTAACCACCTTTCCATACAGGAGGGCCTCTGTGGAACTCTCATTATACCACAAGCTCCCGGAGCAGTCAGCTGTGTTGTGGTAGAGAGAGGACGGCTACTTACCTGAGACTTGTCACTCCCATACGCCAAGCTAAGCATATTCAGCTTCTACATTTAACAGCTCAGCGAAAAGCAGTAAAAAAATAGCTAAGATAATAACAACAACAATAATTTAAATAATACTCACATTTTTTAGATGAGACGCCAAAGTTAGCTTCAGAGGATGTCAGGTGAATTGGACGGCTAGACAATGGACCGAATCAAGTTTCTAATGATGGGCCTATCTGCAAGCCGTTAGTTGTTTGTTAAATCAAAAAGAAAGCAACGTGATGTTTCTGTACATGATTATGTCGGCTTTGTGACAACTCTTTGATCAGCGTCCACAGCAGACAGAAGTCCAATTTAAAATCGGAAGGGATTTGACAGTTGTTTGGTCTTGTCAGGAGCCGTTGCCTTGGAGATGTCATAAAATTACCTTAATCAATTGTAACATGGATTTGTGAGTCATGTGATTATTATTCATGAGGGCTCTGCGCACATATTTGTTATTTTAAAATCCTGCACGTTTCAATAGGCTACACCACACGTCAGGGTACTTAACAAATGCAACAAACATTAAAATTTCATATAGTCCCGTCCTTCCAATAACGTGTAGAATACTTTATGTTTTCATCACTGAAAAAAACCTGCGTTGATCTAAAAGCCATTCACCTTTCGAATAGGGCTATGATAACAGCAGGCCTATACTCTCAAAAAGAGGTTCTGCTTTATAACTAAAATTACACCTATTGATACCACAACATTAAAAGCAATACACATCATAGAGGAGACCAGGTGTACAGTTGCAATACGCTTAATTTCCCAGCTCATATTGAACGTAATGTGATGAAACTCACAGACAACATGTGTGATGGCATTAGCATGCTAAATTCAAAATGTCAGCTTGTGTCTCAATCTCTGTCAAAAGTTATAGTAGTCGTTTTTTGGGCAAATGTGTAACTTTTAAGTTTTGCGCAAGATTTTGACTGCACAATTGATGTGTTTTGACAGAAACACATGTAACAGGTGGTTGTGATAAGTAACTTCCGATCTAGATGTTAATATAATTATTAGTGTTATTTTCCAATCAACTCATCATATATTAGGAGAGATCGGCTGGGAACAATTGTAACAGTAATCGGTTGCAACCAGCAAGTGTAAGCTAGCAAGTGAAATAGGCTAGCCACTTTTGCGATCAAAGATTCGGCATGCAAATGAAGCTGGTCAAGTATGATACGTACAATGGGCTTAATCATAAACTGCTAACCTTATTTTACGTTCAAAATATTTCTGACAGATAGACACGTACTGGATTAAGAAAAAACAACAGTGTTGTATATCGAGGGAGATGTAGAGTAGGCTGCCGGCAGCAGGGTGAGAACTGAGAGCAATGTGGCACCCTTGGTTTGTAAGGGACTCAGGGATCTCACTGGCATTTTGAAAACAAACGCTGGAAAGACTACAATTTACAGAAAAACACTTATCCACCAGTAGTTCGTGTTGAATAATACAAGGCCTGCTGCCCTGAATTTGACTTTACCCCTTCAAACTGGCATGGTACAACTGTCCCGGACACGTTACAACTGTCCCCAGTGGCACTGCATTTATATGATAATTAGAGAACAAGTAAGGCACATGTGCTTTAATTAGTGTAGTAAATATAGACTAGAGGTGTATGTTGTATACATGTTAAATGAAAGCAATCGCTTCTGCCATTATTTTTCAAAGACAAAGTCAAAATACAAGGCAAAGCAAAAAGTGTTAGAACTGTACCCTACCTGCTCTCCCCTATCACTGAAATGTTGCACCTGCTATAGAGTCATTTTAAACTCTGGGCAACAGTAATGATAGACGTATGGTAAAAGCAATGTATTACTTCATTTAAAAAACATTATGTTTCGAGAGACAAAAAGAGTGACTTAAATAACGTGACATCAATCATATTGGAACTCTTGCCCTGCTCATAACATCGCGCAACGCTGTTACAACATGCTCGGCACAAGGAAACTAATGTGAACTGATGAAGTCTCCTCCAAACTTCACCGCTACATACTGTGCGGAGAACTTTAGGGTCAAGTGGCGGTTCATTAGCTGTGTCCCCTTTACCTCTCCCTTGTGCGCCTCTCGAATGACGTGCTCCTCGCACTGAGTGGATTAACTGCAATTAAAGTGCCATTTATGAATACACACTGGCGGTATGGATCATGGCGTGGACGTTACGCCAGTTGTCTGGGGGGAAAAACGATCTTTATTGAAATTTGCAAAAAAATGTGTATGTATGTTTTAAAGCACCAAGCACGTGTACATGGGGGTTGGCAAATTCTTTCTGAAACGAATTGGTCACAAACACCAATCATCCCGGTTTTTAGGACACACATAGAGTTTAAAATGTAGTTGCTTTTGAAATTTCAATTAAAATTGTTAAAAGCATACACAGAAAGATAAATATTTCTGTGATACCTTCATTAGTAAATTACACATTAGTCATGACCCACGGATTAGCATAATACTCAGAAAGACAGTTTATGTACTAACATTTTTAATATCTATGGAATAGTACATTTTCATCAATTATTTCATTATTTCATCAGTTATGCTGTAAAAGTTCACAGGTGTAGGTGAATCTCTTGGACATTCACCTGGAGTAACCCTACTCGGGCAAAACATTACGTTAAGCAATATTTCGTTCATTCTAAATAGTATAGGTGTACTGTATGAGAAACATTGCTTTAGTTTTGAGAAGAAATCGTTTACTTTAGCCCCCCACTCAAATATTAATAAAAGCTTTGGTGAATTATAATGAATGGAATGGAGTCTAAATAAACTAGTTTGCAATACACACTTGGGAAAAATAGTATTCAAGCCAGAACCCCATACCAGTTACGATTTATTGACACAAACTTGATCGAGGTCAGAAATAATGACTATATGTTGAATAAAATTCAATACTAACTGTCATCATAAAGTTGCGTGGGAAATAGGACGAAGTCACTACATCATAAATATATAATCTACAAGTTACGATAGAGTAATGTAACTCTAAAGAGAGAAAGAGTACAGTGTTTAGAAAGTAGCTTGTAACACTGTTACATTCTCAATAAAAAAATATTTCAAAAACGAAACCATCTGGTAAAAAAAATAAAAAAATAACCACAATTCGTTTCACTTTGCCACATTAATTTAACTGAGAATGAATTTCCCGAAGAAAGTATTAATATATACCTAAAAATAGGCCCTTTGCCTCCACAACGAATTATAGTAGGGTAAGTGGGACATATATCGGAGCATTTTTGATGCAAATAAAAAGAAGAAGTGACACAAACGCTCATAGGCAACTTCTAAAATAGTTCAAAAGGTGACTTTTGAACCTGCTAAAGATCGTCAACTAAAAGGAGCAACCTACGCTTGTCAAGAACTTCTCCAAGAATCAGACAATATAATAGGTCCTGTGCTACACTTCGGGGTTATCATGTTTAATTGGATTACCAAAGATGATGTCACAGACTAGACTTCGGAGCATGACTACGCAAACAGAGACACGCGCGGCGCGTACTGACTGCTTAACTGATCGCTCAGTTCCACCTTTGCCATTAGTCTATACAGAAGCCCTGTCCGTCGCTAAACAAACTTTTTGGTATAATTTAAGTGATCAGTTATTTGATTTCAACCACAACTAAGTTGTTAAAAAACGTTCCCCCCTGAATGGTTCGTTATTCTGTTGGGTTCTGTGGACTGTCAGAGGAAATAAAGTAGATGCCCATAAACTAGATGTGCTGACTTGACTGAGATGTTCTTAGTTGTAGTTTATTGTCAACAGCATCTGAAAAGTAAAAGCTTGATTCTGAACCTGATGAAGCACCATCTTTTCACACCAGGACCTCTTTCATGTTTAAGCAGAGAGAAAAAAAATCAATCAGGCGTTTAGTTCCCGAAAAGAAAAAAGGAGACATTTTCTGAATTCCTGTGTGTCCCCATCACATAGAGGCGGTAAGATGAAGTAGTCAGGCCTAAATATCATAAATCAAGTCCACCCTCTAATATGTATCTCTTGCTCAACTCCACTACCCCAGATAACTGCAACTTGTTAAAATATATGGAGAATCCAAAGATGGTGGACAATTCTAGCACAAGCGCCTTTAGTATAAAAATCACCCTAACAGAAAAAGAAACAAAAACAAGAACATTTTGATTAAATCCGCCTGATTAAATCACGGGGTGACATCATATGTAATGGGCAGTTAAAGTAGGCGAGCATTGTCGTTGTCAAGGGGAACTAAAGAAAAGTTTTATTTGCTTAACTGGCTTTGTCCAAGATGTGGGCCAATGGTGCCGCGGAGAGTTACTGAGGTCAAGCATGCAGGCACCCATTCGCAGACAGGCTCTACCTGTGAGAGCGCTGACTATTGACAAGGAACGCGCTTTCGAGGTGATCAGCAAACAGACGCGCGTTCGCGTGTAAACGCCAAGGCTGACTTGCTCCGTGAATGTCAGAACAGAGAGGGGGGAAATGGTGTATGTAACACAGGCGGCACGGTGGCTGACAAACAAATTCCACCCTAGTGCCCTCACAGCGCCCGCCAGCAAGTAAGTGGAGGAAAGTATGACAGACGAAACTGTCAGTCCATCCTCAGGCTACCGACTCTCAACTTAAAAACAAAAAAGTCCGGAAAACATGATAGATAGATAGATAGATGGATACTTTATTAATCCCGAAGGAAATTTAGGTCATCCAGTAGCTTATACACTTAACTTAACTCACAAACATACATACACAAATCACAGTAGACATGCAGGAGAAAACCATGACGAACCGACATAATGATGGTTCTCAGCCTACAAAAACGTCATCATAGCTCCTTGCCATTTAGCTACCTTTGCTTAGAGTGGGACTCTAACTGATGCGCCCGGGGGAACATTGAACAAATGGTGCGCAGCTTTTAAACCTGATGCTGTAAGAAACATGATTCATGCTACCAATCGTGACACTGTATTAAAGGACGCAAAGGTGATTATGGTGTGTGTCCCCAAAGCGCCCATCTGTGATTCACGGTCACGCGCTGTCTAAATGATTATTAAATGTTGTGGTCTGTCATTCTGTTTTACGAGGAACGTCATACTCCAACGTATTATAAAACGAGCGAGGAGAAATATCAAGTGTCACATAAAAAGTGATTTAGCATGGCGTGGCCTAAACGACTATATATATTTTTTCATTTCACCTCATTGGTCACGGTAGACAACACAGACCGCTCCAAACCAGACAATCTTGACAGCATCCAGCGCTACACTTTTGAACTTAAGGCGCCTGCAGCACGCATTGATCATTAAAAAGTCAGTGGGGGAATTCGCAGTGGCAGAGCAAGGTAGACAATCCTCACAGCAAGGCATCTCCTACTGAGGTGGTTTTCTCATTTTGAGCTGATATACAGCGGAAAACTGCATCATCATTTTAATTGTGTAATTAACCTAACTATAATTATGTGGGTCTATTAATAAACAATTAAGTCCTCAGTCTTCCAGGCTAATATGTACATCAAAATAATGCAAAGTGCTCAAAGTGAAATGTTTGCCAATAATAAAAGACAACCTCAAAGATGCGCTCAAGTAACATCTTAAAAATGGGCCGGCTTCACCTCAGGAGAAAGTCTAACTGGGTTGGAAATTGCACCTGCTCGCGACAATAAACCTATTTTGTCTGTTCTTTGTCCATTTCCGGGAGCCACTGAACTCTCAAATGGAGATCACACACAGAGTTATAGATGGCGGAACGATGAAGCCAATTAAGAAGAGTGTCTTCAGACGAAAATGTGAAGGAAAAAAAAAATGAAAGAAAATGCTTTCTCCCGTCCTGAAAGGCAAAACAAAGTTTGTGAAAGGCTTGTAAATGGAAAAGTGGTACATTTGGAAAGTCGAAAATTAAAGAAAACTAAATGTGTAAGTTTAAGCTAATTTAATTTCTGTGGTAGAGAATGTAATAGTCCAAATGGGTCAACTAAACTAAAAAGCGAAAGTGACGAATAGGCGAGGCCTACTTTATCGGAATCATGCTTCCCTAAAGCGCAGTATATTATCACTTAGCACACAATACAAATCAAGTGTAGAAAGTGAAGAACTTTTGACTTTCTTTGATTTATTGGGGGGAAAAAAATAAATGTTTATATATACACATTATAAACATTTAGGGCCATGTTTGGGAAACCATTTTAGAGTATTGAACCTTGAAAACCGCCACAATAAGGACGCCAAGGATTCAAAGAGGAAAAAAAGCTTTGGCAAAAAAGAAAACCGCACTGTGGATTTAGTTGAAGATGACACGACAAAAGTCCTCTGTCTCCCTGAACAAACAACAGTTTCGACCGCCGATATTATTGTGCCTTCATAAAAGGATCCGGCATCAGACAAGCAATATACCGGCAGGTACACAAGGTCAAACCATATAAAAATGAAAAGTTGGGGGGACTTTGTCACACTGTAACGAGTCTGATTATCATGCTCACGACACCCTTTCTTAGTTGACCCGAATCCTAGCAACCGCACACAAAGACGTGAGTCTTACAGCGGTCTTGGAGGGGTCCGTGGGGAAACGGCCCAGCCTTTGATCTCTCCCCATTTAGAGCGAGGGAGTCAGTTCAGACCAGCCAAGGCGCAGAAAAAGACTGGCCCAATCCCGCAACCTTCACAAGTCCAAGCCTATTCAAGAGGAATTATCCTGCACTAAAACACACAACAATCAAGGGCAAAGAGCCTCTCATTTCAGAGAAATTGACTTAGTTAGACGCGACAAGTTTAAATTGTTTCTACAAGTAACCCCGATAAATGCTGAAGAGCATGCTTTGATATTTCCCAAGTGTTTTGTTAAATGAGTATTCAAAACAGTGCCGAAGAGGTCGTTTTCCCTAACTATTTGGAGCACTTCTCAAAACAGTTGACGCAGAATTAAGGACACATTTTTGTTGGTTCAACCTATACGCGATGCACCACCATGTGCATGTCATGCAAGTTCAGGTGCTTTACAATAGTCTGTGTGTGAGAAAACACAAAGTATATAATTCAGGAAATCTGTCAATTTAACAGTAGTTAGTTTAAGTCGGATACTCTATATGAAAAGGTCACTGAGGGAAAACTTCATGTTAAGTTTCATACAGCATTCTAATTGCATATAATAGAGGTTGTTAATGGTCATTATGAAAAGCCTATTTGAATATTGTGACAATATGCGTGCAATTAAAGTTTTTATTAACCCGCAGAATTATAGGTGGTATGAAAAGAGACTATTGAAGTTACACAAACAGGAATCATCCATATTATACTATGTTCTCCCCATTAATATGTATATCACTCATAAAAGGAAAACTGTACAATTCAATAACGGCAATTCACAAAATGCATTTACTGGTTCTAATAAATGTAAGTGCCTCAGCTTTGCATCAGATCAACTGTATTATTTTAATTCAAAGTGTATTCATACAAATTCATGTAGCTATAATAACATATACAATAACAACTTTGATTAGTAACAATAATGCTATCTTGTTCCCAAGGGATAATAGGCTCTGCCTTAAATATAGTTTGAAGTAATTTGTTGTTTTCAAACTGAAAACATTTGGTTAGCCTTCCCCAAGCTTTCTTTTCGCCCCAGTTACCCTCAAACCACGGCAACTGCCAAGTATCTTCTCAAATTATTCCCAAATTCCTGTCGGGCTTGTTATCAGATGAAACTTATGTGGGCGACCTGCTCATATTGCCCGAGGACACATGGCAGGAAGCGGTTGTCACTCTTAAATATAGCAGCGCATTCTAATGCAAACGTCTTACGTAAGTGAAAGCTGGAGAGGCTGCGTTGTATATCATTATGGGATATTCCTAAATCATTATCATTGTTGGTGGTATAATAATAACTGGATTTCAATTACCCATTATTTCCAAACAAGATCCGGGCTCTAAGTAGGCTTCCCTTTTGGTTCTGCTGTAAACGATTCATTTTATTACACTGAAATAATCCTTTGTTGAAATTAGTTTGTCACATACTGTCATTAGCAAGCTAGTAAAACAATGAAGTCATTATTGGGAGATCCCCAGGCGGGATATTAGGCGAATAAAACCATCTTTGCCACACGGGTCCTATTGAGATTAATGAAAAATATGTAAAACATTTCGTTTTAATTTTCCTGTGACAGTGTTTTGCCTTCACACATTTTCGCCTCTGCATTGTACCTGATAATTTATGAGCGCAATCTTTGCACATAACAATCAAGAACACGGTGCTCCAAGCATAATTGAATTCCGTCAAGATTTGGTAAGGTTCTAATCGTGTTAATTGTAATATACTCTCTTTGGGAATATCAGTAAATGTATTTAAATAATTCCGCCCTGAGTACTGAGTAGATTATGTTAAGTCAGAAACATAACAGAACTGTCATGTAAAATTACACAGAGTTGGAGAGAGTGAACCGCTCTCGGCTAATCTACAGAGATGTGTCCATCAAATCAATTCAGCCCTATCCCGGCATTCCTGTGTCGGCTGGAGATGCAGCCTATCTTCCGGGCGACAGTGAATCGCGCAAGGGACCCCGCAAGGTGTGAAACCAACTATCAGTTCATGGCAGATCCGAGTTTAGATGTACAGCATGGGACCCCGATATATTTGGAGGAAGTGATAAAAAACGAAGGCACCCTAAAAATACATTACCCGTAAAACAACTATATACGGAATGAAGCATTGAAAAAAAACAAAAAAAAAAACATTTGATGACTCCCGCTAAGAAGACAGACACACCAGTGATATTTCGTGTGAGGTGAGGAGTTGTGAGTGAGTGCGAATGAGAACCGGTTGAAAAAAAAGGGGTTCCCTGTTTTGGAGGCAGCCGGGGGCTGGTCCTTATACTGACAGAACTGTGCTTAGTGCCGCTGCATCGGCACCTGTTCCGCATGGCGTTAGTTACCGAGCAGGGGTGACAGAGATGGAGTGGGCGAGGGAAGGCACCTTAGCTCCCAGATTCCCTAGCGCTCAGGCACGGGCAGTGCCCTGAAAGCACACGCCACCATCTCCACTGCCTTCTATAGGCCTTACCGAAACTAGCCGAAAGTCGTGGCCTCATTTTCGGGGCCTGTGAGGTTTTGGAATACAGAGCGGGACCTGACCTCAAACCGAATCAGGGTCCCGATGCAGGCATTTAAAAAACGAGCTGCTTCAACCCCCCCCCCCCCCCCCCCCCCCCCAGAAAAAAACCCAAACCAAAACAAAAAAAGTGTCATTTGATAAACTTGAGCTGACAGCTGACAGGCCAGTCCCCAAACTCTGCGACACCATAGCAGGTGGAAAATTAGATTGAGCAAAACAAATACCATTAGAAAATTAAAAATAAATGAGACCAAAAGCCAAAAAAAAAAAAAGAAAGAAAGAAAGGGGGGTGGGGGCAGAGAGGGCACAGAGCAAAGGGGAGAGGTATGTGGCTCAGTGCCAAACAGGCAGCTTATTGTTGGGGGCCTTTGGCTGGGCACAGCAGTGGTTTCGATCTCTTATTGTCTGCTGCTTCAGGCTTGGCATTGGGCTCAGACCTGAGTGTGGTGCAGTGGGGGCTTTTTGGGGTGGGGGGTGGGGATGCAGACACAATTGATCATGCGAAATCAAGTCCCCAACATTAGGTAGAAGGCCTTCATTTCCATAGTGACCAACTGCACACACACATAAACCATCACCACTACCAGCACACACACACCCCTTCACGGCTTCAACCCCCCAATTATTTTCTCTAAGGCGTCATCAACAGTGGGAGACAAAGGGCTGCCTGCAAAGCAGTAGGAACACGGTGTTCAGTCTAGTCGAGTGAAAATAAAATGACCAAAAACTGACATACCACAAAATGTGAGTGACCCGTATGTGTGACTGTGTGTGTTTAGAATTCTCATCCAGTATTATTTCACTTTGTTTAAACAGTGACTTGATGAAATATAGTAAAACCTCAAGCAATGCAGCATTTGTGTGACCTGTGTGACTGTGTAACTGTGTGTGTGTGTGTGTGTGTGTGTGTGTGTGTGTGTGTGTGTGTGTGTGTGTGTGTGTGAATGACAGAGGGCCAGATGACAAAGCTACATTGCCAGATGAGATTCCATGACCGGGGCAACTGTTCCGCGGCCGATGAGAGAGAGAGAGAGAAAACATCTAGGAAGTCACTCATATTTACATAGAGAAAAATGGCAAGACAGTGACTCCAGCAGTGTGTGTGAAAGAAAGCATGTGTGTATGTTCATGCACATTTAGGTGTATGTGTGTGTGTGTGAGACAAGGCCCAATGCCAATGTCTGCCTCTATCCCCCCCTCCCACCCCTTCCTCTCCTCCTCGCGCCATTCCCTCACTCTCTACCATGTTTCACCAGGGACAGTGGCTCGCGGCGGCACCCATACAAAAGAGGGCTGATTTACGGAGGCCGCCTGAAACCAAACCTCACAGTGTTAGTTTAAGGGACTTCACGGCCGCTCCTCTCGGCCCGCTGGTCGTTTGAAGTGGGGAGGCCACGAGGAGCCTCGGGGCTCAATGAAGGGGGAACAACACTGGGCTGTTCTGTTTGTTTACCCTTTCGCCAGGCTGACTGAGAGCTGGCAGAAAGCGAACATAGCCCAGCCCCCCCCCCCCCCACACACACACACACACACACACACACACGCGTGTTTGTGTGCACCCCCCGACCCAAGAGAGAGGTTGGAGGGTCAGGATGCACATACACACACAAACACAAATACAAACACATACAAAGACAAGGGCATAGTATGGAACACTTTTACACTCACACACACACACACACACACACACAACGAAAACATGTACTTTAAAAAACAGACACACATACTTTCTCCTCTGTCACTGTCTCTCTCAGCCTTTTGCTCTCTCTGAAATGCAGACACACACCCAAGTGCCCCCCCCCACTCTCCTCCAAAAAAAAACATACTCTCTCATTGAGTGGAGAACTACACACAACCTATGCACAAACACCAACCCCCCCCCCCCACACACACACAGACACAGTTTGTCACCATGTCACCACCACTCATCAGACAACACTCTTAGAAGGATATACTTTCAAACATTTTATACATTATTTAAAGTAATTAACATTACAATAACCAATCAAAGCATTCCATCATAGTTCCAAAAAGAGAAGGAAGAGGAAGAAACAGATGGCAGGCATCTTTTGGGAGGTGAGGTACAGTTTATCACTGGATGACCTGCATGTGGATGGGGTAGGGGCTGTCACTCTGGGCTCAGACCAAGATCAGATGAAGGTCACTCGCGCTGGACGGCCGAGGCCAACGTGACGATGTTCTGGGCCTGCTTCAGCGACGGCATGTCAATCATGCTGCCACGGAAGGTGAACGCACCCTGCGGACCGAAGCACAAGAGATTGGGAGAGGTGAGGAGAGGAGAGACACACACACACACACACACACACACCTGTGCACGGGTTCCTAGACACATGACGGCACCAGCACTGTAATTAACCAGAATGATAAAGAGAGTCACTTGCAATGCTTCCTCTTTCACTATGACTCTGCCCTGTGCTCTCTCTTCCCTTCCTCAATGGCCTTAGTCTTTGGGAAGACTTTAGAAGATGGAGATCACGACTGGCTCATGGAAATGGGAGAACATGGTCAGACATCTTATGTTCTGCACGAGTTCTGTCTCTTAGAAATGTACTTGAGGACTTTAATATCGCCTCACTGCCTCATGTTATTTCACTTGCACTGTAATTGAGGAATAACTTGCTCCTCAGTATAAAGCGGATCAATAAAGCGTTTGAGAGGGGGACACAGAGTGGTGCATGTTTCTTGTTTCAGCTCCTTCGATGCCGAGGCTGGCATACTGGAGGGTACTCTCTTGCCAAGATGCTGTCTCTCAGGCTACAGAGGAAAAATGAAAGATGGGGAAAATGGGCCCTGGGCAAATAGGATAATGGCAGAGGTTATTCAAAATATGCCAAGAAAATTAAATAACTTTGAGTTTTTTTAGTTTAGAAGCCTTTTTTTGTTTTAGTACAAAAGAACGTGGCCGAACAACAGTAACACTCAAAACTTTCCGCCTATCAGATTAAAGCGAGCTGTGTTTGAAATGTGCCTCAAATGGGTTTTTAAATGGGCTCAGTAAATGAAACATTATAACTGTAATGGAAATTATATTGAACAAACAAACATTTTAAAACGAATAACGAATAAAAGACTGTCGGTGAGAGGAGGCGAAGGGAGGGGAGGGGAGCTGAGGGGACTGGGAGGAGGGCTCCTTAGATTCGGGGTTGCGAGATAATGAATCCACGGCCGAAGGTGGTGGAGGTGGTGGGGGAGGGGGGGGGGGTTGGGGGAGGGACTAGATCCACTGGAGGTGCCCCCGAGGCTATCCGTAGTGTGGGAATTACTGGGAGCAGCAAGGTGCGGGGCAGATTGTGCAGTGCTGCCACGCCGTCACAAACGCACAGGAGAAAACACAAGAGTCAATGATGCACTAAATTGGGAACAATATCGCTCTACCCTAATTGCTCTCCCCATCATCCATAATGCACTCCGAGTCTTCAGAGCTCTAGACCCATTCACCCACCAGGGCAGATATTACTGCCAGTGCCAAGGAGGTAAAGCACGACATCGGGCAAAGCGGGCAGCAAACACAACACGTCGAACAAAACAATTACAATCTGTGCATTAGAGAAATGCTGCACTTTACTTTGTATAGCCGTTTGTTCAATTGCAAGTTTAAATGAGTTATTTAATGACAATAATAACTATAATAATAATAATAATAATAATCATAATAAAGGAAATTGATTGTGTGAAACCTTGCCCAACTTCTGGTGCTCGTCAAAGGCATGGATGAGCTCCTGAGCCCAGTTTATCCTCTCTGGGCTGGGGGAGAACTCCTCCTGAACCGCCTTAATCTGGTTGGGGTGGATCACCTGCTTTCCTGGTTAAATGAACAAACAAAAAAACAAGAAAAGAAGTGGTCAGATTTAAATAAAGATTGTTAGCTGATTTTAATTTGCACGCTAGACATATATTTTCGGCACACTTTGTATTAATTGAAAAAAGCGTCTCCTAAATACCTTAACTATAACTATGACTAGTCATTGTTGGAGTAGAATGATCATATTAGGTACAATAAAACACAGCACATTAATTCTTGCTAATTAACAGTAGGGTTATACTTGTAAAAAAGTATCACATTTTGTATGCACGTTGATACACACAGATAATGTATGTGTTGCACTGCACTAATAGTCTTAATAGTGGCTACAATGTCTATGCAATACAAAATGTCCCCTTTTCTATCTACTTAATGTCTTCATGATATTCAGTATCTTACAATCCCACAAGGCTTTGCTCAGTAACTCTATACATTGGTTCCATAAGAAAGAGTCAGAGTACTGATACCATGATTTACAGCCAAAGACAACAGTGTCTGTGAATGTCTGACACCTTTTGTAATTTTCCAGAGATTCATGTTAGGGGGGTATTTCCACACAGATACTGAAATAAACACGCAAGGCAGTCCTCAGAAACCGGAGAAAACTGTGGCATGTCTGGTGTGTGAGGTATGCAGTGTCGCGGCAGGGTTTTTAGGTTTTTATCTCAGGGGCTGGATTTGGAGGTAGTGTGTGTGTGTGTGTGTGTGTGTGTGTGTGTGTGTGTGTGTGTGTGTGTGTGTGAGTGTGTGTGAGTGTGTGTGAGTGTTGGGGGGTACGCGCCGGCAGCCTGTCGCCCCTCTCGTGGCCCAAAGCGGCTCCCTGGCCAGCGGTGAATTTGAGGGGCACACAGCGGGGCCGGAGGATGCTATGAATCATGGGTGTCATCCCCGCTTTGGCCCAGAGCCCTGCTGCACTCTCCAACTTTACTGCACGCTTAGTTACACTTCAATCTGAGCCGGGGACGGCGCCGCTGCACACTCTGCTTCTCATTACTGGGGAAGTTTGGGCGAGACACACACACACACACACACACACACACACTGAATGTCTCTCTCTCACACACACACACACAAACACTGACTGTCTCTCTCACACACAATCACACACACACACACACACACACACATACACTGACTGTCTCTCTCTCACACACTCACACACATACACGCGCACACACTCAACTCACTCACAAACACAAATATATATACGATTGCGCACAGGCACATACATAAGGACAAACAAGAGCGCGCAGACACATAAAAGTCTGTGTGCACACTTCAGAATCAAAGCAGAAAGGAAAACACTCCCAGTACACATCCATATAGACATGTTTAAATGCATGAATAAATGCAAGCATGCGTAAACATAAAAATAGACAGGCACACACACACACACACGCACGCAAACAGGGAAACACACACCAGCCGCACAAGCACACAGATATAGATGTCAGGCCTAAAAGTATGTAATTTGTGAAAAGCCCAGCTATGTGTGTGTTAATGACCAGCCTTAAGGGTGAGGAATCGGCGGCGACAATAATACAGGAGCGTGAAATCCCTCTTGATGAGACGCAGGCCAGGATTCGGCTTCCTTACGTCTCCGAGCAACACCAACGCCTCTCTCCCCAGGCTGACACCCTCACGCAAAACACATGCTCCATTTCATTCCTTTTTTCCTCTTCTCCAATATCTTAACTCTGTTTTTGGTGTAAAACCTGGGACAGATATATTTAAATATTTTTTTAGCTGTTGGAAACATGAAGGCCACCGTCCCTCTAGCGACTAAAAGGTGACAAGCTTGGAGGCTGACAAGGATTTGGGGCACAAGACCGACACCTTCTTTGCACCCTTTTCTTTTGTTGGGACTTATTAGAGTCCTGTCCAAATTGCTCAGACATAATCCCTTCGTACATTCGTTTCTTTTTTTTTTTCTTTCTGGGATCAGACCTGGACTGATAATGAGCGAATGAAAAGGCCCTCCCTAAGTGACAGAGCTGCGGCCGGGGGCCTGCGGGAAACCTTCACTCCCGAGGCTCAGTGCCGACGACGTCTCCCAGGAACAAATCCTTAAAGGTAGCTGACTGGCTGGCAGCAGCAGCACTGGGGAGTTTACCCTGTGAGAAAGCCATTAGACTCATCTACTTGCCTCGCCTCGCCTCTCCTCTCTTCTCCTCCTCTCCTCTCCTCCTCCTCCTCTCCTCACCTCACCTGACCTCACACACACGGCCTTTCAGGGGTATCTAGGAGATATTTCAGCTTTTTTGAGTGTTTTGCCGTACAGTGTAATTGGGCCAAAAATGTCACGGAGGCGTTCTGAAAATAAGACTTGTGGAAACAGGTGTATTTCTGCACTCGCAGGCGATGAAAGGCGGCTAGTGTAATTGTTTGGGAGATTTCAATCCGCAATTCAAATGGAAAGTCCCATTGAAATATCCCCAAATAATATGACAGTTCGGTGTTTCATTCAGGGGCAGACGGACACACACACACACACACACACACACACACACACACACACTCCGTATCCTGAATTTCCACAGAAACAGTGTTTTCTTACACGGGGCATCTCAGAGGGTAATGTTTTTTTTCTAAGCCCGGTGGAGTGCACCGTTTCTTTCGGTCCCCAAGGACGAGCCGTGTTGGATCAACAGCCTAAAGAGGAGGCTCTCGTCCTGCGTCCGCAACGCCCATTCTAGAAAAGGCTCACAGGGGGTAGTTCCCGTGCATCAACAAAATATGCCCCCTTCCCAGTACTGCCACCTGTTCCCCCCACCCCCCTGTCCTCTGCACTAAGCCAGCCAGCAACAGCCCCGCCAGAGAGGCCCAGTCAGGTCCAACCGACCGGTCCGCCATTGGTTCCCCCCGCATTGCATCATTCCCACTTCCTCTGGCTCCTTGGCCAATCGCAGCCTGCCATCTGGTGTCTGGGCTTCTGATTGGAGACTCTCTGCTTAGCAGAGTGTCACTGGCCTGAGGATGCTGGCAGTCAGTGCTTTTGTCAAATTTAGATCAAATTAGATTCTAGTTAGCCGGCACTGTTCTTTCAGAGCACCGAACTACTGATTTCTCTGAAAAGATGTCATAACACAAACCGTAAGATACATTTAAAATAGCAAAAGGAAAACAATTTTAATTCTTAACATTTTCTGAGAAATTCTCTGTTTGTATATATATTTTTTCTCTCTATATATATTTGAAAATTAGATTAACAATTCCTACATATAAACAAATATTAGCATCCATCTCTAACCCTTGGAGTTGATAAAAGCAAGCAAAAAAAAAAACAAAAAAAAACGAGACCCAGCATATATGTTTACTACCAGCAAAAACACAAGTAAGAGATAGTGCTCAGAAGAAGAATAATAACACCAATAATCATAATGGTCCAAACGCCATTAAGTGCCACCATCAAGCTCCCTCTTCTGTGAAAATAACATCAACTCTCATGCGCTGGATAAAAGAAGCTCAGCAAGTCCAAGGTCAGTTATTGGGCAGGTAAGGCTTTGAGCGGAGAGTATTACTTAAGTAAGCAGAGTCTGGCCAGTAATAGCCACTAACTAAGATTACACGATACCAGGCCCATGCCATTAAGCTGTTAATCCTGGGCGCTTTGCACATTCTATTTAATATCAAATTCAATCAACATTTTTTTTGTTTGACTGCTGTGGCACTTGCTATTGGTCTGCATAAATATTCATGCCGGCAGAAAGAAAAAAAAACCAGTGCAAAAACAAAACAAAAAAAGTAATGCAGCACAAGCAACAAAAAAAAACACAAAAAAAAAAATTCAGCCTAATTTCTAAAATATCTATTAGTTGACATGAGCCCCACATCTAAAGGGGATACGAGCAGAGTTGGTCTCAGTGAGCAGCAGCCTGCCAGATCAGGGGCCTGGAGGGAATAGCACTCCTCCGAACTCACCGCAAAAGGCCTGCCCTGGGAGATGCCTGTTTTTAATTGCGGTCAAGAAGCGGACCACCACCAGACTGCTGTCACATGAGTCCTCCGCTCTGTTCCTTGCCACATGCACACAAGTCCGACTCCCCCTTCCCCCCACATTTGCTCACAACCACTCGTTTTATTTTGGTTGCTGTTTGCCGTTGTTCTTTTTGCCCTCCTCACACTGTCAGTGTAAACTGTAAATAGTGGCCTTCGCTAGAGTTCTCCTTGCCAAGGGAAAATAGCGGTGGCAAAGGAGGTCGGAGTTTAAAGGGGTGTTTGTGTGTGTGTGCGGGGAGGCTGTCGGTGAGATTGTCCGTCTTGGGGCAGGACACACACTGCTCGGGTAGCCCACAGCATGCCTGGCCACCGCCGTTACTAACAGGAAGAAGGAGCGGCTCAGCCTGGTCCTCGCGGCACACTGGCAGACACCAAGTCACCAACACCCAAACACACACTTCACCCAGACCAGCTTGTGTGTCTGTGGCTGACTGATTTTGGATACGCCACTAAACCAACCCGAACCTTATTTAATAATTCATATTTAAAACGGCACTAAGTGGAGAAAATATTCAGCTAGCAGTTCAGCTGAGCCATCGCTAGTTTGAGACCATTGGTTGAATAGTATTTATTTTTGCCAGTAAATTATGCCATGCGTGTAGAATTTTTTTTCGGCACAGCTGCTGGTGTAGGGTGGCAATATCAGCACCTCACTGAATGAAGTGGAGCCACAGATCATTGGGTAATTATGGGATCACCATCTTCATTCATATTCAAAGGAGACTATTTTGTGTGGCCGCCGTTCAGACAGCCAAGAATTAGGCGACGAGAAGAAAATCAAACAACCCAGCAAAGGACAGGAAAGAAGGGAAGGAAGAAAAGGGAGAAAAAGGGATGGAGGGCAGAGAAAGAGAGACAAAACTCTGTCCTGCTCTGCTTCGGGGGAGTGGAACTGTTACTGTATACATAGATTAGCAGGGGTAACACTGTGCATTCGGCAAACAGCAATTATGTATTCATTAGGCGAGGCCCCGGAGGAGGAGGAGGAGGAGGAGGACGACGATTTCCAGCCTCCCGTGGCCAGTTACACACACACCAGGACTCCACTCCCGTTGCCTGGCTACAAACCCACACAGAGCTTAGCTGCGAACGCACGCACGCACGCACACCCATCTCCCCTCCATCAGACCATCGGAAAACACACACACTCACTTACACACACACACACACACACACACACACGCCCTCTTGCAAACACACACACACACACATATGCACACATGCAATATAAGCACTCATCACTTTTCCTCTAATTGTCCTCAGAAATGTCACAAGCTGCAATTGACATTTTTGCATCAGAGCAGGAAGAAAACTGTAAAAAATGAGAGAAAAAAAATATCACTCCTTTGCAGGTGGTTAATGTAGACTACAGTGAGTTATTCACCTCAAATATCCACAGTTGCTTGACTTGTGTCTGAGTGAGACGCAATGCATAACGTCCTGGTCTTTTCCCTGAACACATAATATCTGCAGCCTCAGGAGCACAGCTCTGTTCGTCAGCCTTTTGTTCGGAGTAATATCTTTGGAGCTGGTGTCACTACGCTAATGAGCACAGCACACGAGAACTGCACACAGAGAAAAAGAAAAACAAGAGAGAGAAGAGGAAAAAGAGTGACAGGGAAGGAAGAGAGAAGGAAGGGGTTGAGTAAGGGGTGAGAGGGAGTGCGGATACAGGACCCAAAAAAGCAACCACCCTTTGAGGGGGGGGGGACGACGGTGTTCTAGATGCAGAGGAGGGGCCTGGCTCTCCTGGAGGTGTGTAGGTAGGAGCGCTATATGGTTGCAGGTGCAGCACTGGTGCGAAGGGAGAGTGGAGCTGTGTGTGTGTGTAGCAGTCTGTGAGGAGGAGTGTTTGTGTGTTTGTGGCGGAGTGATGAAGAGTCACACCAGCGAGGGAATCGACGGGGTGGGATTCTAGAGGAGTGACCTTTAACTCAAACTTCAGCAGAAGGCACTGTTTATGGCTAGGTATTGGAATACAGGCAGTTTCCTTCTGATGTCTCGAGACACATATCTTTGGGAGAATGATGGGGAGACGGTACTGTCTCACAGGTGCTTTGATGAGCAGGGCTGCCCTAGAAATCTTAACCGTATCAGTAGTTCATTTGAAACTCCAAAAAATGAATCCTCAGAGTGATTTAGTAGGAACGACACTGGGACAACCCCACGCTGGCCGGATACTCATTTGCGTTGTCAGAATTTAAAGTTATTCATGCATATATCAAATTGTAGATGTGCTGTCAATTATATTCAATTTAATCAACATGTAGTGTATAGTCACAGAGATAAAAAAAAACAACAACAGGCTAATAGCATAGCTATTAGTTACGAGAGAGAGATGGTGCAGGAGGAGGTGCGGTTGACGGCACTGTTACTGCCGTATGTGTGTGTGTGTGTGTGTGTGTGTGTGTGTGTGTGTGTGTGTGTGTGTTTGGGGTGGGGAGGGAGAGGGGAGTACTGAGTGTAGGAGGAGCAAAGCGGAGCCATGTGTTCCAGAAAGACAAACAGGATGGGGGAGGAGAGAAGAGAGGGGTCAGGAGGCGCAGGCAGGCGGGTTTGTTTCGAAAGGGAGGGAGAGAAAGGAGGAGGAGGAAGGAAGGGAGGAAGGAAGGGGAAGCCGTACCGGTGAAGCCCATGAGCGCGCCTTCCCTGGCCTGTTGCCGGAGCCCGTCGCCGTCCTGGTAGTCGATGTAAACAAGGTCGATGGCTTGCAGGCCAAACGCCTTGGTGGTCACCACCACCTTCTGCCGGGCGTAGAGCAGCTCGCGGGCGTCTTTGGTGCGCGTGGCACCTGCAGCGGTGGTGGGTTAGCAGGGAATGCAGATATTATAGCAAACTACTTCAAAACCAAACAGATTTCAAAAACATTTTCTTCCGTGAATGTTCTGACTCAAGTCATGCATGCCAAGAATATACTATTTAAATATAGTGCTACTAGTTATAATATAGTAGATAACTAGTAGCTAATCAGTATTCTAGCACCAGATTCTGACAGTGATCTAGAAACTAAAGTCAGTATAGGAGAGGGGAAGCATAAATATATAAATAGACTAAATCCATTGTAGTTTCCCTGATAAAAAGGCGACGGTAGAGTAGAGAGCGAACCTATGCTGGCACAGAAGTCGTCCGAGCCGAAGACCACGCCGTCGTGATGCAGGCCAGCCTTCGGCCCGAGCTCCCGAACCTCCTTACACACAGCCTGTCAGCAGCAGAACAGACACAAAGGGCTGGGTGAGTTTGAGTGTGAGTGAGTGAGCGAGAGAGAGTGTGTGTGTGTGTGTGTGCGCGCAGCAGCAGTCAGACGAAGCAGGCAGCCTGGCAGTCAGTCAACTCACCCAGTCAGGCAGCTCGTATTTCCACCATTACCGCCTAATATCGTTGCCTCGCTTGATTCTGTGCCCCTCACACACACACACACACACACACACACACACACACACACACACACACACACACACACACACTCTTTTTCATCATGGACAAATGGACAAATATGCCAGCTTCTAATTTAAGCGTGCTTTATTCAATCAATCAAACACTCACTCATACACACACACACACTCACACATAAATAATTCTCCACTACAGTTAATGATCTCAAGTAGTCTTGTCTCACCACAAACAACAACAACAACAAAAAAAGATTAAATCTGTCACTATGTGAATCCTGTCCAAGGCCGGGGAATCTGTAGAGAGTAGCGGGACAGAGGGAGAGACAGAGAGAGGGGGAGAGAGGGAGAGAGTGAGAGAGCGAGAGAGAGAGAGAGGGAGAGACACAGAGGGGGAGAGAGAGAGAGAGAGAGAGAGAGAGAGAGAGAGAGAGAGAGACAGAGAGAGAGAGAGAGGGGTTTGGAATGTGATATGCAGTTGTGTCAAGCATGGAACAGATGGAATTTGTCTGAGGCTTTTGTAGGGTTCCAAATTAATTTCACTTCTCGCTGTGACACAGCGATATTTTCCTGTCGTGGCTCTGTGGACTCGGTCCAGCCGGCACGACAGCCAGTTCCAGAGAAGACAAGGAGAAGAGGGGGAAAAAAAACAAAAACAAAAACAAAAGTAGGGTAAATAATCAAAAAAGCTGAAAAAGGACAGCTGCCTCCCCCCAAAATCATGCCCTCTTCCCCTC
>NC_045153.1:21465241-21495241 GCF_900700415.2 Clupea harengus | reverse complement strand
TCAGGTTTTTCTCTCTTTTTTTTTTTTTGAGGGTGAAGGGAATGCAAGGGAGGGGGGTCATGGAAAAAGGAAGAATAAAATGAGAGTGAGGGAGAGAGGGAGAAAAATGGACTGAACACCTGTCGGCAATTAAAAAGGGAAGAAAGTAAGCACGGCCCAGGAAATATATGAGCACTAATTAAGGCCACTAGTTAAAAACTTCCTGTTCCTTTCGCCCGGAGTAGACTGTGGGGACCAGACTGGGCCCCCTACCCCCTAACAGTACCACACCTCCCTTCCCTTCTCTCCTCCCTCCCTCCTTCCCTCCCTCCCTCCCTCCCCGGCTTCCTCCCTCTCTACCTTCCTCCTCCTAGTTAAGACGTAGCGACACCTCCCCACCCCCAGCCACCACCATCCCTTTCAGGTCTTTTCAAACAGAATCACGCAGTGCAGCTGAATAAGGCAGATTTCTGATCCTCACCGCAGATTTCTCAGAATGGGATAGAGTTCGAATGGGAGGGTATTTCTGTGTGTGTGTGTGCTGCTGCTTCGTGAGGTGGGGGTGGGTAAGATTTGTGACATGGGGGAGGGTAATGGGGAGTTCTGGGTGGTGTTAGGGGTCACCACTACCCCCCCCCCCCCCCACCCTCCCCTTCCCAGTGGTACCAGCAACACCTTGAGGAGGGCAGCACGTGGGTCCAGCATATGGAAGCGAACAGGGAGACAGGTGGTTTAATGATGTCACTGTGTCTTGACCTCTGGACTACCGGCCGTCCGAGCTGCAGACGTTTTACAGAAAGCCACGGGGACCGAGGGCGTTGACGAGAGGCGCCGCTCCCGGTCTCTCTGGGTCCTGATGCCGCATACAGCATCCGCTCGCCCCACAATGACAGAGACGAGGGGGTCAAGCTGTCTTTTGGGATGTGAGGACTCAGCTCTTTAAAGATGATGAAGTGTCCTGAAGCTTTGATATACTCACTCATTTTCAGTACTCTGTGCTCTGTACTCTTGCTCCCTAATTTTTCTCCACTCTCTTTTTTTTATACCTCTCTTAAGTGTTCATTCTCTTCTCTGTGTATTGCTGTTCTCATGATTGTGACCACTTAGCGATGTTTCACCCTGCGAAGGCCTGCCGCTCGCCAATGCCACAGTGGGTACGCGCCACTCTGAGCCGAGAGGGTTCTTATTTTCAGACACGTCTGACTTCTAAGGCCAATTTCAAAATGTCATCGCTTTCTTGAGCGGACGCCAAGAAAAACACTCCGCTGCTCCCTGGGCACGGCAACAGGGATCAATTCCCGTTTTACAGGGAAATGGAAAAGTTTGTTATTATTGCTTTGAAGAGACCTGTGGTTTCCCCTTACTTCATGACTTTATACATGGAGACTGCTGTGCTCTGTACAGACTCTGTGAGGTTGGAGAAAAAAAAAGAGAGAGAGAGAGAGTGAGAGAGAAGGAGAAAGAAAGAGAGAGGAAGAGAGATAGAGGGAAAGGAAGGGAGAGAGAGAAGAGAGAGAGAGAGGGTGAAGGAAAGGAAAATGTCACGGGTATTTTTAGTGTTTCTCCCTTTTATTATTTTTCTGCTAGGGCTTCTACTGGAAGGCCTTCCCATTGGGGGGGGTGTGTGTGTGTGTGTGTGTGTGTGTGTGTGTGTGTGTGTGTGTGTGTGTGTGGCGTGCTGATTTCAGAGGGGCAGGCCATAAGGCCATGCTAATACCATGGGACACGGAACAATTAAATGCCCCTGATTGATTTTCACACTGCCTTGGAATTCTTGTCGGAACAGAGGGATGGTCACTGTCGTAGTGTCATCCGCACACAGGCTTGCTGGAGGTCAAACAGTTTTGTCTCCGCTGCCGCCTTTTCCCTCCTGACCTGCATGACTGTTCTTGATATACCACCATGACATCATTCCTCTTTGACAATGTTTTTAACATGTAAATGTCACAATTTCGTGACCAAGCGTAGAAGATTGATTTGAGATGAAATGCCTCATCATATGCTATCCACTAGATGTGTTTAGAGATATGTTATATGTGTTCCATAGCTGAACCCACGTGTGTGTGTGTGTGTGTGTGTGTGTGTGTGGTGAAGAGATACAGAGAATGAGTGAAATAGAGAGAAAGAGGGAGTGGGGGGTGGGGTACATGAACTCTCTTTTTATCAGACTGCACCTGCCATGGTAGCCTCAAACTTGTAAAGGTGACATGTTTAAATGACAGTTCCCAAGGAAGTGTAGGGCGAAGGGTGAGGATGGCAGACCTGGAGTGTGAAGGGGGGTTGGGAGGAAGAACATCCTAGAACAAAAATACAACTTGGAAATTCACCCATAGTACCTCCATTTCTGCCTCCTGGAACTGAAGCCATCAATCCTAAACAAAATGTCTCCTAAATGGTTCCAAACAGAGGACTGATATGTTCTTTAAACAGTTATTTGGGGCTCCACGGTGTTCTACCACGAAATAGTATGCCAGAACCCCTCTACTCAAAGGAGAATATTTCAAACTCCACTATAAAGAAGCAAGTCAAATAACCATGAGATGCTCACAATTGCACACTCCTCAATACTAAGAATACAATCCCTTTGACATTTGAGACACTCAGAAAAAAACAGCATTCCTTCTATTCTGATATCTAGAGACTGCAGATCTATGAAGAGAGACTTCCCTGGAGAACTAGGCACTGCTATGAAGTTGATACCCAAAGGCTCCCTCAAACCCATTCTGCACAAAACCCCTATTCAGATAATTGAAAGGAGAACTAGTGATACATTAAAAAAAACCCACATTTATCATATAAGAATAAATATTATATTGTGATATTATACTAACATTATACTAACACAATACAAACAATCAATATTGTAATGACCATTTACCTGTGCCACAGGTAAGCTTAGTTAACTAGGTTAGCTAGTAAGTGAGTGAGTCAGCAGTAGAGGCCACTCACCCACTGCACCTCTCCCGTGTCCTCCACCTTGGGCAGCATGAGGGCTGTGGGCAGCACCTCGGCCCCCAGGATCACCTCCAGGTCGGCCTCGGCCAGACCGCTGGACACAGAGTTGACCCGCACACACTTCTCTGTCCGGCCCACGTCCAGCTCTGCCAGCATCTTAGGGATGGTCTCCCGCGCCTCTGCCTGGGGTAGGGGTAGAGAGAGAGAGAGAGATGGATGAAAAAGAATGAAATAAAGAAAGAGACAGAAAGAGAAGAGATGGATAAATAAATAGATAGATATCGGGGAAGATAGTGGTTCAGGAGGTAAAGGAGTCATTCAGCAATCGGAAGGTTGCTAGTTCGATCCTGACCACTCTTTACCAATTGTCAAAGTGTCCTTGAGCAAGACACTGAACCCCCAACCGCTACCGATGTGCAGATTGATAGATAGTAGCCTCTGCCATCGGTGTGTAAATGGGTAGATGTCTGAGGCATTCATCTGTAAAGTGCTTTGAGTGCTCTATGAGTAGAAAAGCGCAGTCCATTTACCATCTACCAATGGAAAAATGCAGTCCATTTACCATTTACCATTTAGAGTACTTTAGTTCTTCCCAAAGGGAAATTTCAGTGTTCCAGCAGCAATTCACATAAATGAAAATGACGTGTAGTGTCCATTATGTTGAGTAGCTTGTGCAACATCCTTCTCTCCACAACCAACGCAAGGGGCTCTAGAGCAATCCCCAGCACCCACAGCCTTCTTAATCAGTTTGTTCAGTTTCTTAGAGTTCCTGGCTTTGAAGCTGCTACCCCAACAGATAACTGCAAAGAAAGCTGCACTTGCTACAACAGACTGGTAGAAGATACGCAATATTTTAAAGGTCATCATTGATTGACCTAAGCTTCCTCAAAAAGTAGAGTCTGCTCTGTCCCATCCTATAGACAGCCTTAGTGTTACATTTCCAGTCCAGTCTGTTGTCCATGTGAATGCCCAGGTATCTGTGGCCCTGCAGCACCTCAACCTCTTCTCTGGATGGTAAGAGTGTCCATCTTAGTTGTGCTCCTCCTACATTCGTCAAGCATCCCCTTTGTGTTGGTCACATTTAAGAGAAGATGGCTGCTTCCACACCATGCCACAATGCGGTCCACCAGTTCCATGTATTCAGTCTCCTGTCCATTTACATTTACATTTACATTTAGTCATTTAGCAGACGCTTTTGTCCAAAGCGACGTACAAGGGAGAGAACAGTCAAGCTACGAGCAATAGAGACCTAGTGGAACAATAAATACTACTTTACATAAGAAATAGAAAACAGAAATAGAAAAGAAAAAGAAGTGCAGGAATACTGCTGTAAGTGCAAGTTAAGCACTAGTCGAAGTGCCAGTTAGGAAGGGAGGTGCTCTCTGAAGAGTTGGGTCTTCAAAAGCTTCTTAAAAGTAGAGAGGGATTCCGCTGCTCTGGTAGTGCTAGGCAGTTCGTTCCACCAACGTGGAACTACAAATGAGATAGTCTGGATTGCCGTATTTGCACAGACGGCAGTGCCAAACGACGCTCACTAGTCGAGCGCAGCGTCCTGGGTGTAACATGTGCCCTTACAAGAGCATTTAGGTAGGTGGGAGCAGAACCAGCAATTACTCTGTAGGCAAGCATAAGTGATTTTAACCTAATGCGAGCAGCTACAGGCAGCCAGTGGAGCTCAATGAGTAGCGGGGTGACGTGTGCCCTCCTTGCTTGGTTGAACACCAGACGCGCCGCCACGTTCTGGATCATCTGTAGTGGTTTCCCCAAGCAAGCCGGCAGGCCACTGACACACCCCACAACTACAAAGGCATCAGAACAGTTGTGCAGATGACATGACTGAGTTGTTTTGGAAGTCTGATGTATACAGGGTGAGAGTACAGTCCCCTTCAATGCTACTGTGCTTCTAACCACCTGCTCAGACACGTATCCCCTCAGACGCAAAAACTGTGTTCTGTCCGTCTGGTAGTCAATAATCCAGGAGGTTGTGGAGGCGTCGACCTTCATCTTTTGGAGCTTCTCATGCAGCAGTGTAGGCTGGATCGCATTAAAAGGCACTGGAGAATCCAAAGAACATGATGCTCACAACGCTGCCTGCTTTGACCAGGTGAAAGTGGGCTTTCTGAAGCAGGTAGATGATGGCGTCTTCAACACCAACCATGGGGCAGAGAGGTGCTCACCTGAGGTCTGATATGGGCCACGATCAGTCTCAGGACGTGTGCTATAGTCGTTGAGAGAATAGAAGGCTGAGCTCTGCAGAATAATTCTTAATTCATGGCGCGTAAACACAAGAACAAGAGGACAGCCCCATGCAAGGCCAAAGACAGAGAAAGCATTTTGTGTTGTAATAAATAGAAACATTAATGTCAATCATTGCCAGAGCCAGTGCTGAAAGCTAGATATGTGCAGGAAATGACTACAGGAAAATAAGAGGCTGTATAGGATGTGCATGCTGTCAAGTCCAAACAGACCACACATGCATCCCCTACCTTACAAACTCAATTTGGTGGGGCATCTGGGGAGAAATAATGGGCTTTTTCTTTAAATGCTTGGACAATGAAAGGCAGAAAAATGCACAATTCACAACCCACAAAAGACCCACAGATGATTCCCCCCCCCCCCATTTTACTACCAAAACACTGAATTACCAGTGGCCTGAATTTTAAAAGAGAATTATGTAATACAAAACCTATCTGGGGTTTGAATGGCTCCCAAACGACACACAATAGTGGAGACTAGACAAGCGATGGCTCTGCTTTTTATTCATGTGACTACTGAATTGAAAAACACTATATAGTGGACAACTGTTTGCCAGGTGACATGAAACACAGTATACCTTACACAGAGGCAATGAATATGTAACAACAACATTTGGCTTATGACACAGACAGAAGCAGAAAAAATAATAACAGTGAGTGTGTTTATGTATGTATGTGGGTGCATTTACTAGTGTGTGTGTGTGTGTGAGCGTACAGGTGTGTGTGTGTGTAACTGGTACCCGGGGATTAGAGTGTGAAGTGAGGTCTTGTGAGCAGGATCATCTGCCCTGGAACAAATGCACTCAATCTGTTTAAAAAAAGAACCCCCACATCCACTTGAAAAGGAACAAGCACTGCTATTAGACACACGCACACGCACATGCACATGCACGACATACACACAACTGCTATTAGACACACACACACACACACACGACATACACACTACATACACACAACATACACACACACACAAACAGGCATTAGATGACACACAAGACCCCATATCACACAATCACAGGCATTATTGTGTGGCAACAGGAAGTGGGCGGAGTCAGGAAGAGAGGAAAAATCAAAGTAAGCCTCCTCGCCAAGCGCCTAATGGTGACACAAGTGCACATGCCAGGGCATTCAAAACAGATGTGTCAACAGAGAGAGAGAGAGAGAGAGAGAGAGAGAGAGAGAGAGGGAGAGCTGCAGATAAAGAAGGAGAAGAGTAGAGAAGAGGTAAACAGGGAAATGAAGGAAAGAAAAATAGAAAGAAAGAGAGGGAGGGGTGGAGAGTAAGAGAGAAAGATGGAAGGATACAGAGTTGGTGAGGAGCAGGAGAGAGTAGAAGGGGGGATGTAAAGATAAAAAAAGAGAGGAATGAAGAGAGAACCTAGGAGGGAACAGGAAGGAAAGAAAGGAACAGAGAGAGAGAAAGAGAGAGATGAAGCGGAGGGGAAGGTCCTCTCTGCAGTAAGCGCTCAGGAGGAGGAAATGTGGTCTGAGTTAAGTGGCAGGAGGAAACAGTAGCTTAGGACTTGTCAGGTCAGATCAAAGGTGGAGAGAGAGAGGGAAAATAGAGAGAAAAACAGGGGGAGAGGGGAGGAGGGAAAGAGAGTGAGAGAGAGAAAGAGGCAGACATGAAGTAAGATAAAAGGTAAAGGAATACGAAACTAAAAGGAAAAGGGAAGAAGAGGTGAAAAAAGCCAGAGGATAGTGAAGAACGAAGGGGCTGAAAGCAACAAAGTGAAAGAAAGGGACAGACAGACAGACAGAGAGAGAGAGAGAGAGAGACGTGGGGAGAGGGAGAGAGTGAAATAAAGAGGAGAGAAAGACATAGCTGGTGCCTGGCGTTAATTAGCAAGGAGAAGAAAGCGTCCGGGAGCGAGCGGGTGCGCTTGAAAGGGATGGGAGGAGGATAATGAAGAACAGAGGTTAATGAAAGATGAAGACAGAGGCACCTTAGGCTGGGGTCATCTTCACACAGGCACGCACACACACACACACAAAGCCACTTGGGAGGGCTTCCCCTCGGCCACCACCACACCCCGTCTCGCACCAGACCAAAGACCAGCGTGGCATTCCCTCCGCCGGACCCCAAGCCCACCCTCCTCCCCAAAAAAACCTAACAGCCATCATCCTTTCAAAGGCCAGAAGGGTGTGTTCATAACCCCTCACACACTCTTCAAATTACTGGCAAGACAGACACAGACAGACAGACAGACAGACAGACAGACAGACAGACAGACACCCACCCCCACCCCCACCCCCACCCCCACCCCCACCCCCACCCCCACACCCACACCCACACCCACACCCACACCCACACACACACACACACACACACACACACACACACACACTTCTACTTGCTCACATCGGCCAAACGCATCCAAAATTTGGGAAGGAATTGAGAGTAATATGAACTGGCTGAAGCTTTATGGAGCCATAACTTAACATTCATAAACCTGCTTCATGTCAAATTCATGTCTATACAGCAGATCTATGCCATGTCTACTCTCCTGTGAAATCCCCTCCACACACGACCTCGGGATCACAGATAGTTGCTGGAAGATTTAAGGGTTTAATTCCTGTGCAATAGAACTGAAGGCTGATAACCCCGAGCTTCTCCTCCTCAGCTCCATCTGACTTCACTGAACAGAGGTCTGTATATTATGTATATTTCCCTTACATGTCTATTTCTCTTTGGTTCTCGGTCATGTGAAATGCAGTTTGAAATAAGTTGGGGGCGGAATAAAGAAAAGAAAGTCTCGACCTGCAGGAGGGACCTCACTTCCTCGTCCTGTCTCTGATTAAACTGACAACGATAAACCCTCTCGGACTCAGGTAAAATAGAATAAAACAGAGATGTTTTACATGAATAGACAGCAAAGCCAACAAGTTCCTTCAAAAGGCGCCCCCCTCCCCCTCCCCCACCCAATCACCCGTGCATCCTACTGAGCATCCAGGAAATACATTCCGGCTTCTAGGCCGCCTTTTGATATCCTTCTATCAAGCCCATCATTAAAGCCTGACACCGAGTCGTGACAGCATGTCCACAAAACGCTCCGGCAGGAAAGAAAAAATAGAGAGACAGAGTGGGAGAGAGAGAGACAGAGTGAGAGAGAGAGAAAACAATGGCCTTTCATGTCTGGAAATATTGACCTTTGTTAAAGAAAGAGAGGAAGGGAGAAAAAATGGGTCTGTCTCCTTTATGTCTTGAGAGCTTCAGAATACCTGGACTCCCGCTGTGCAGGATGCCAGGAAAAGGGGTTTCGATGTCACGATTATACAACACAGGTGTTTTGGTCAGATCTGACACAGAGATGCGATGTCCGCGCTACGTAGCCTCGGAGCTCGCTCGCCACGTACCATCGAGATGTACATCACTGTACGTGCACCTGTACCTATATGTGTACATGACGTGTGTGTGTGTGTGTGTGTGTGTGTGTGGGGTAGCGAAACATTTGAACAGGAGAAAAAAATATAAGCAGCTGTCTTGGAAAATAAAAATGCTGGTGTTTCATTGAAAATGTAATGATTTGAATGTCACCCCCCAACACTCCCTACCCAATATCATTAAAAGGGACTAAAAATAAACAAGCGCTGAGGAGAATATCATAATTATCTTCAATTGCTTTGAGATTTCTTGCCTGCGCTGGCAATTTATTTCAGCGTTCATTAAGACCATTTCAACGAGCTGTGAGGCTTTCGATTGCGGGCATCTCAGAAATGAGAGAGGCAGCAGTCGCAGCTACTGCTGTTCTATAGAGGCATGACTCATTGCTTTGCTTTCCCCCCTCTCTCTCTCTCTCTCCCTCCCTCTCTCCTCTCTCCCTCTCTCTCTCTCTCTCTCTCTCTCTCTCTCTCTCTCTCTCTCTCTCTCTTCTTTTCACAACCTGCTGTGACACTGTGCCATGCATGTTGAAGTGAGCCATAGTTATGTGACGGAAGAGGCTTTGTGTTGTGTGTAGGTGTGAAATCCTGAAGAACGGCATCCAATGGACAGGCACTGACAAGTGACTCGTGCTTTGGGGGGGGGGGGGGGGGCATCTACGACCTGGTCCAGTAAGACCAGTGGGGCGAAAAATGGTCTGCTTAAAATGCCCTCCTCGTTTCACAGTTGTACATAGCTAATGGCAAGATGGAGCCACTTTCATGGTCAAAGGTGCCATTCTCTGGACAGGGCGAAGCACTCAACAGTATTCCCCCTCTACACCGCCTCTCTCTTTGACATGTTGAGATTTTTTTGTTTCTTTTTCCTTTTCTGCCGGACAGTTGAGGTGAATGTTCCCGTATTTTGTGTTTTTTGACAGAGAGCGAGAGAAAAAGAGAGAAAGAGAGAGAGAGAGAGAGAGAGAGAGAGAGGAGAGCGAGCGTTGCAAAGCCCACGTAGCCTGCGGCTGTGTGGGCCGGTGCCGGTGCCAAGGCAAACAGGCGGCCGTAACTCGATAATGAGGAGCGGGAGAAGGTGCGCTCTGTTCTCCAGACCTCAGCGTTTTCTGATACGTTTGCCTGCCCTGAACCACGAGCACCGGGAGGGGATGGTGGCAGTGGTGTGTGAGAGTGTGTGTGTGTGTGTGTGTGTGTGTGTGTGTGTGTGTGTGTGTGTGTGTGTGTGTGTGTGGGGGGGGGGGGAGGGTTACAGCGGTGAACGGCCTTCCCGTTTCTTTCATGATCACTCAGCAATCCCCCTCCCCCCTAACTCCTCTGACACACTTGCCTGTCTGAGAACCACAAGCAACAGGAGGGGATGGGAATGGGGACGGCGGTAGTGGTAGAGATGGTGGCTACAGCACTGCTAAGCTGATCCATTTTTCTCCTGTGATCACTCCACAACCCCCCCACCCCCCCGCCATCCTCCTGACCACCGGGACGACGGGACGGGACGGGGTTTGCGCTCAAACAATCAGCCCCATTTACAGCGCAGCATCCCAGTGGTGCGGCGGGAGAATCCGAGGAGTTCTCCGCTTCCAAAAACCATATCGCCCACCTTCCACTGCACCGTGTCTTTTCTTTCTTTCTTTCTTTTTTGGAAAACCCAGAGCCTTCACTTGAACACAGCTCTCCGTCTCCCCCATTCAATTATTCAGTGTTTGGACTCTCCCCCCTACGCTGAGATTTCCTATTACCCCTTATGATGACTTGCAGTGGTGACTGATTAGGGCAGGCTGAGGATGCATGCCACAGTATTTGGACTAGAGGGGAGGAGGAGAGTGAGAAGAGTGAGGAGAGGGAGGAGAGTGAGGAGAGGAGGAGAGTGAGACGAGTGAGAAGAGTGAGGAGAGTGAGGAGAGTGAGGAGAGTGAGGAGAGTGAGAAGCCTAAGAGTGAGGCTGAGGTGCTGGGAGGGAGCTTGATTCGTGACACATCACAGAGACCAGAAACTGGCCTCCCTCTCAAGTTGAAACCTCCCAGACCGTAACTTCAGTTCACATCATTCACTTTATGACTGACTGACAGGATCTCCCTCTCCTCTCTCCTTCCCTCTCTGCCTCCCTGTCTGTTGCTCCCTCTCTCATTCTCTTACATGTCAGGTCCACTGGCCTCAGTGTTCCCTCCTTCGTGGGTCTACAGGAGGAGAGATGTTGGCTGGATGCTCAAAGGCTAAGAGTGGAGGACGATGCCTGTTTCTCACCGGAGGCCCAGTGCTCCGCAAAGCTTGGTTGCCCTTAAAGAAGGTACGTCATACGGCACAACTGGATGAAGAGGCCTTCTCCATGCTTGTCTTGTCATTGCCTGTGTCCTTTATTCTCTCTTCCTCATGTTTCTTCTTCCTTTGCCCCCCTCCTCTCTCTCTCTTTCTCTCTCTAACATGTACACCCTTTCACTTGGAGGCTGCATGCTCTGCAAGGCTTGGCTGCCCCCCAAAAAATGTACATCATAGAGCAGCACTGTCTTTCTATAACTTGGTCTCTTTAATTCTCTCCTTCTCTTGTTTCTTGTCCTCCATTCTTCCTGAATCTCTCTCTCTCTCTCTGAGAGGGCTATACACCAACCTGTGCCTGGTTACAGTTTCAGTTCGTGGCAAACCTGGCTTACAGCACAATAGAACCTCTTGAATCAAAGCCCCAACCACTTGGTGATGCCAATAACATCTCTGGTCCCACAGGAGCAGACCTGATTAAGAGACCCTATTAAACCTCCGTACCTCCTTCCTAAACACCGTTGAGAAAGAGAGAATGTTCCAGAGGAAAGTCATCTAATGACACGCTGCTCACTGGATCGAAAATCAGCCAATAGAAATCCTCTCCCCCAAAAAAAGTCAACGTCAGCACATTTACTGGAATCGTTAGGGGGAAATGAATAGAAACGATGCCCTCATCCTCATCCTAGTAATGAAGCGCAAATGGCTTCCAGACTGAGGCCTGTGTGAGTGTGCTTGTAGGTCTGACACAGCAACCTGACATTTCCTTGCATCACTCGACTGTAAAAGAAGAAAAAAAAACACCACGCACAGCCAAAGAATGTAAGCTTCGAAACCACCCGCTGGGTAACAGTAGGCATTTACCTAGTCTTTGATTCGCAATGCCCAAGATTCACCATTGACGATTAGCTGATAAAAAAAAGGCACAAAGAACATTTCAAAGGGGACAGAACTTTTGATGGTACAGAACTTTTGAAAGAGCAGATTCAAAAGATCTTCTGTAACATACAGAAACAGCAAGAGATATTCAGAAACAAAAACACACAGATATACACACACATATTTATTCTTTTTGCTCTCCAAAGGAAGGCTGACTGAGCACAACCTGCTGTGAGTACACCACCCAACCCAGGGGATACTCAGACCCCCCTCGGCCCCCCCAAAACTCCACACACCCCTCCCCAACACCCACCTCTGTTCTTCAACAAAGACTTCACTATTTAACACAGCCTAACTAGACCCCAAGCCTCCACTAGACCCCTATCCATCCCCATCCATCAGAAGAACTATGCATCGACTTCCCCATAACCATCAATCTCCCTCCCTTGCCTTGAGGAGAAAACATTTGAGCTTGTGGTTCTGCTAGAGTGCTGGCACCAGTATTGGATAAACAAATGCTTCGGCTATCATCTCCCTTCAGCATCTCTTCAAGGCTATACAATGCTGTGTTTGTGTGTGTGTGTGTGTGTGTGTGTGTGTGTGTGTGTGTGTGTGTGTGTGTGTGTGTGTGTGTGTGTGTGTGTGTGTGTGTGTGTGTGTGGTAGTAGTAGTAGTAGTAATAACTCATCAACAACAATCTGAAGAACGCATGTCGTTTCATCTCTTGCTCGCACAAAACGCTCCGGGAGATGCCGCCATGAGACGGGCATGAGCTCCGTCTCGTGTATCGTCTCGTGCGCTCTGCGGGTCTAAAGCTCGAGAGATCTCCCCGACAGAGACAGAGGGAAGCGACTCCGAGACGCAGCTATGCGGTCGTGGGGCTCGCGTTACGGTGAGATCACTCCTGCACAGCTGACAGCTGTGTGGCTGGGATGGGATGAGAAGGGTCAGTAAACCCCCTCTGCGACCCTTAACCCCCCCGTCAGCGCTGTTTAATGTTGTGTTTTAGACAGCGAGCAGCAGGTGACACATCCCCACATGTACACGCAACTGATTTGTCTCTCTCTTTCCTCTCTGTCGCACACGCACACAGGAATACAGTTAGCGCGCAGGGCAGGTAGATGTGGACACGAAGACAAACGGTCATACATACACGTAATAAGGGATCTCCTGTGTTTGCACGGGGAGGGTATGCTAATGCGGTCATTAAATCCACTGATAGGACTTTTGCTGACTTAGCACAGAGTGAGGATGCCTATTCAGTTCTCTCCCTTACTCACACATACTCACTCTCTTTCACTCCCCTCTTCTTCTCCCCCCCCTTTCTCTCTCTCTCTCTCTCTCGTCAGACAAATACGCTTTCTCTCCCTCTCATCCCTCCATATCCACACAGACCTCCAAACTGTCCTTCAACTTTAGCCCAGCTGTATCTGCATACACAACTGCATGAATCACACACACACACACACATTGGCACACACAACTTCACCCCCACCACACACACACCTATAAACACACACACACACACACACACACAGAGAGGCACACAGAGTCTTCATGACAATGCCAAGACACCTGACACTGCACACACACACACACCCTGGCTTTGATGGGCAGCCGGTCTTGGCAGGCCCTCTCGGCTGGGTGATCTCTCTGGAGCAGGGATCTGTTTTCTGGGTCAGCGCCTCAGATCCCCGTTTGTGGCTTTTGGCAGCGTGGCCGGGCCTTGTTGCTCCGAAGCGCAACAAGTACACACACACACACACACACACACACACACGTACACACATGTACACACACACGTACACACACACACCCTCCTGCTGCTCATATGTCACAGTTCTTGCTTTTCTCTCACCCTCATGGTCTGTACACCCTCTGCCACAGAGTTCCATGCATAGAGCACACACACACACAGGTTTCACCTCTCAGTTTGTGTATCCTCTGCAATGAATTAGCTGTCAATGCATGCAGACACACACCCTTTTGCAGAGTTCAATAAATGAGGTGCACATGAATACACACACACGCAGAGAGCAGTCCACTCACTCATCGCGTCCTTCCGGCCCTCCTGTTCTCTCTGCACTACCAAGAGTTCGGGGAACAGACACACACACACACACACACACACACACACACACACACACACACACACACACACACGCTCTACGCAATATCACTTTCCAGGATCACAACCACCTAACACAGATTACACCCCACCTCTGAGATTTGTCAGGAGATTTCTTTCGCCAGCACACCCCCTCTTTGAACCCGGGGCATCGGCGTGAGGGGGGGGGGGGGTTACGGGACATCTGAGGCCGCCTCAAAAATATGTGCATCGCATTTTAGGCCCTTCATATATCAGATAACAGTTGGGTGCATAAATTATGTTAAATGCAAAAACATTGACAGGAAGCCAAGGAGGGGATTTTAATTTTAAATCAGCCCTAAATGAAACCTTAGACTAACATAATGGAGTGATGTGAAAGAATTTATGTAAAGGAGCCAGCAGTGCTATTTGTGTGCTACGCTGCATGTGGAACAAAAACAACACAAGAGAGTTCAGCTTGCCTAACAAGAGACACGCAAGGGGAGGCGCAGAGAGAGAGAGAGAGAAAGAGAAAGAGAGAGAGAGAAAGAGAAAGAGAGAGAGAGAGGAGAAACAATCATATAAATGGTTTGATTCCAAATGCCAAGATGTCCCCCTTTAATATTTCTCCCTCTGCCTGTCTTGATGGCAAGCGTCGATCTTTACTACCTACCTTTAATACCTATACTACTCATCTGCTGCCACCATCAGGACTTGCACAGGAACAAAACACAAACATACACACCTCACTTTACAGAGATGTTGTCCAGAGACAGAGACAGAGAGAGAGAGAGAGAGAGAGAGAGAGAGAGAGAGAGAGGATAAAATAATATGCACAAGGACGCCACACTCATTATATTCTAAATGCAGGAGCTGAGACAGCTGACAGGCGCCCAGCACTTTTTGATGGGAGGGGGGGGACATAGCCTTTAACTTCACATTATTAGAGGAATCTCCCTGTTCATCACACTTCACAAGCTTGCTCTGCAATACACAGGGCCACACATGACTACAAGAAAGCCTACTACCGACTCACAGACAATGAATTTTCTTAAAGCAACCCCCCCCCCCCCCCCCCAAAAAAAAGAGGGTGTAAAGAAGAAGGAGTGTGAGACATGTCAGCCTCGCCCCAGCGGCTGCTGGGTAATGACGGCTGGGCAGCGCACACAGAGTGGAGCGGCTGGCGCGGTAACGACCAGAGAGGATGCTGGGAAGACATAGAGGATTCAGTCTCTACCAGCAAGGTGGAGCAGCGGATCGGGTACTAATGAAGATGTTATTCTGTCACTCCTGTCCGAATGACAGATATGGTGAGAGGAGAGAGGGAGAGAGTGAGGGAGAGATGGAGAGAGATGGAGACGGAGAGGGGAGAAGCAGGGAGGAAAAGACACAGGGACATGTCACACGTGCAGAAGATGGGAGCTGGACAACTCCACGGGAACAGACATGACGGCGTGTTGTTCAGATGGCGCAGGCTGAACCCACAGCAATAAAAACACACAATCCTCTTCACCAATCCCGCCAAAACCACCACCAGCACCACCACCACCATCGGCACAACCATTACCATCTTCTCCCAGGCCCTGTTCACGCATCCACCGATATCCCTGTTGTAGCTAATCATTCTGGTTGATCCTTTTTCCCGGGGGGGGGGGGGGGGCAGGATCACAGAGAGAGAGAGAGAGAGAGAGAAAGACAGAGAGAGAGTGAATAAAAAAAAGAAGAAAAAAAAATGATCAAAATGGGGGGAAGGCAAAACAACATCCGTCCACTTTCACGCTCCAGCGGAGGAGGTGGTCCCTCCTGGCGCGGGCCGGCGAGTCCTGCCATCTGGAGGCTAAATCGAGTGTGAAGTACAGTATAGTTTGGGACCAGGCTCCGTGGCGGCGCCTCAGCAGTTAGTTCATTAGTTCCAAACTTCCAGGGGATTAGGAGAGCATCCACTCAAAGGGTGGGTGGAGGAGACGGGGGGGAGGGATAGGGAGGTGGGGGGAGGTGCAGGAGGCGGGTGGGTGGGCGGGTAGGGAGATAGGAAGGAAGGTTGGTGTGTGTGTGGGGGGGGGAGGAGAAGCGTCCGCTGCACAGCAAGGTGCAGACCCACCGAGTGATGCAAGCAAACAGAAACATAAACAACCCCCCCCCACACACACACACACATCCCAGCCTCCTCCTGATGGACCCGAGACAGGTGTAACCGCCAGGGACACGGTGGGGTTCGAAAGCAACGCCCCGACCAACCTGGTGTGTGTGTGCTGTAGCTTCTAGGTCTATACATCACTCTGTGTGGATCTATATTATGTATGCATATGTTTGTTTGTGGGAGTGGGTTTGAGCTTTGATTTCACACTGCTGTACGTATGGGTTATCTAATGGGCGTCGTATGGTGTATGTCAATTTTGGACATTTTAATATTTGTATGTGTGTATGGATGTGTCTGTTTAAGAAGGGGGAGGGGTTTGCATATACTTGTGTGTGTAAACATGCCTGTGTGCGTCCACGCTAATCCCTGCGTAGCGGTTAGCCGTCTCTGGACAGCTCTCGTACCGTCTGTCACATGGCACCAGGCGAGCGAGGCGGGCACGGTTGGCACAGGTTGGCACGGGGGCGTCTGACAGGGCCACCGTCGGGGCACAGAAGCAGCGCCGCGAGGGCCGCTGATCCTCAGCGTAAACAAACGCACAGGCTCCAGTCCTCCAGCCATGGACTCCCCAGCATCCCCCTGCTGCAGGGAGAATGTCCTCCACCATAGACGCTCTAGCCACCGTAAGGCACCATAAGCCTTGGCAAATTAAAGGCCACTCAATCTGTGGTACACTTTCACCGAGTTGACCCTCCTCAAGAATAAAATGTTATGCGAAATGCATTCTTTATCACAAGTTGTTTGTGCTTGTGTACAGTAAGTGAATGGGATACAATATTGATGGCCAAGTCTTTCTTTAAAGGCTTTTTTTAGTGTAGAAATTTTTAATGATACGGCATAAATGCTCCATGTTTAAAAAATTCAATAGGATGACTTGGGGGAAAAAAGCACATCAAACGATTTTATTCTTGATATTGTGAGGATAGAAATATTTCAAATGTCTCCTCGTGGCTGGGGAGAGAGAGATACTGTACACCCTGACTTCTGAGAGATTTATTCACAAGCTCGTACAGTGTGTGCAAGGGCATGGAGTTTCTGGTGAGGCAAGGCAAGGCAAGGCAAGGCAAGGCAAGGCAATGCGAGTTGGCCGTTATTTAATGCGAGCCGTGGGGGAAATAATGTATCCGTCTATAGGTTTGTACAATCCCCCACGGAGTTTCAATTGCCACAATGGGGAAAACAGCCATGGGAGTGGGAAGAGAGAGGCAAAGCAAGCTGCGGGGAAATGGGTGCATTTTATTATTGAGTTAAATAATAACTCGCCTCCTTACCAGACTACAGGCCTTGCGAGTAAATAATGGATCACAGGTTTTTTTAGTTTTTTTTTTCTTTGCACACTGTGCCAGACTACTTTAAAGCAGACATATGGTCTTTAAAATTGACTGAATCTTGTACTGAGAATTGTACGTCAGGCTGGCCTTGACTGATTTATACCGTCAAATACCCGCACGAGTAATGGGATTAGTGGCACCATCTCTCTTTTTACATGTGATTTTTTTCCTTTCTTCTTCTTCTTTTTTTTCCAGCGTGAGACATTAGCATTTTTATCTGCAAGGCTGAAGAGAATGCTAATTCTATTGGCTCTGACAGGAAACACGGGTTGCCATAGAAAAGCTTTTCCCTGCCTATTCCGAAGAAATCAAGGCCTTCCCGCTAATGCTATTTTCCTCCCTTCAGATCACCTAGCTTTAATATTGGCCGCCGCAGTAATCCTGTACACGCATAACCTGCCTGTGGAAGGAATTAGAGGGCCGCACTTCCTACTCTTCCTTTGTGTGAGCGGGGCTTCCATAAAAGAACCATTTGTGATGCATATCGGTGGAGTGAGTGGCCTATTTAGCATGTTATGTAATTGCATATAATGCGCGGCCGTGTGGATCTCAAAGGGGATGCTGCCAAAAAAAAGCATGCACCATCTCTACAAAGGCTTTAAGACAATAAATGTGAGTATCAAATGCAAACATGGCTAGACATCTGACCTCCAGGGGTCACTGGCTGGGGTAGGCATGACTTCCTGTTTTCCCAAACCCATTCAAAATAACCACAAAAAATAAAAACCAGTGTGTTTCGAAACACTCAGCTCTAACACCTCTTTGGAAAAGGGGGTCAGAGTTCAAGCTGTCCGTCAAACAGCTCTTTCTCTACCCCACTCTTCTGGCTCGCGGAGGGACACGGCCAATGGCTGTATCAATCATCTTTATTATCCTGACTTAGAAACCCTTTTGTTTCTGGGCTCGGTTTCCCCCCTCTATTTCCTCCCCCCAATCACGATTTCACGGACAGCCAGGCAGGACCAATGGCGGGGCGGTGTGGGCGGGTCGAGAATGCTTTTTAACCTGCGGCATCTGGCCGGTGCCTGCTGTTCGCCCAGTGTGACATGGTCACCTTGTTCCAAGGGACGGAGAGAGGGGGGCATTCCCAACCCTTTATTACAGCATAATGGGCCAAGAAATGTGGCTTGTTTTGAAGCATTCCACTTAGGTAGCCTTTCAAAAGAGGGGGTGCAGGAAGTGGTGCACCTGTCTTTGGAATGGATTCTAAGCCACCAACAATGGCTGTGGGCCAGGACTGCCTGATGGGATAGCTTCCAGCCACAGGTACACCAAACCATTCCTGGCTTACCACAGAGACAAAAACATTGTTGGGTCAGATATAAAACTGAAATCTGTCTTTGATACATCGCTACTGAAGAAAATACAAAACGAATGCACTCCAGTGATATGTTGTGAAAGATTTTTTGTTCCTTTTTTATCCATTTTGTTTCCTTCTGGATTTTCTGTACATAAAGTGTGGTTCAAATGTTTTCTATCTGAGAGGCAACTAGGTCAAAGAACTAACTTCAGAGAATGTCTCTGTTTGAAGATTGACTCAGTCAGGATGAAAGACAGCCAATTGTGAAGTAAGTAATATGTAGGCAGGCTTTCTTTTATTTCATTTTCTATTCCATAAAGAGTGGTTAATGTTCTTCATCTGAAGGACACCTAGGGCCAAATCTGACAACTTCAGATCTCTATGTTTGATTGGCAGGCCAGTCGGTGTACGTGACCGAATGTTTTTTTATTTTTTTTTATCTCTCTATCCACTTCACCTTTTTGCTGAGGGCCACTCCATCTTCACAGTCCAGCACAGCACAGTCCACATCCAGCGAGGTCAGCTTCCTCAGCTTCCGCACGTCATTGCCCGGCACGTAGAGGACGGCACGCCGTGGCACGTATCTTAGCGATGTGCCAGGGGTGTGGTGGGCGCGACTGCTGCCACGGCAACACCCCCACTGCCCTGCAGCCAACGCAGGCCGGTGGGCATCTCTGTCAAAGACACAAACACACTGTGTTAGTAATCAGACCGTGCTGCAGGAAACATAAGGGCTAAACATTTCATCTTCTAAACATTTTTTCTGATTTTAATCATTTAATTTAAATAGTGTTTTTCAGACACTAAGGCTAATTTCCACAGTTGGATACCAGACTCTGTTGACAGATGTGTTGCTGTCATTTGTGTGAGTGACAGTATGGTATTGCCACTCCTTGGATCTGTTCTTCAGGAAATAGATCCTTTCGTTGACCCATGCTGACCTGGCCTGAGAGACTCTTTATAACGGACATAATCACAGACAACTGCTCTCCTTCAAGGCTAAGGAAGAAGGCCTACAGCTGATTAGATGTAGAAGGACAGCTAACATAGGACTGACAGAAAGAAAGAAATAGAAAGAAAGAAGCAGGAAGGGGGTAAATGAAGGAAAGATAAAAAGAAAGAGAGATGGCAGGGGAAGGGTGGCAGAGAGGGAGAGGGGGACACAGGACATCAAAAGAAGGAGGAGGAGAAAAGGAGGCATGGGGATTATAAATCCCTCAAAAAAAAAGAAACAATTAAAGTTTCAACAACAAATCTGCATTATTCCCCCCCCCCACCCTCACTAATTACCCCTTCAAACGAGCGCCTGGCAGCCCCAGCAACAACAGCACACAGCAACAGAAGCAACAGTAGTGTTTTCCAGACACCAGCATCAGTGAGAGCCCACAAGTCAACCACAATCACCCCTTTTCAACACAACGCTTCTCTAAGTGGAGAAAAAAAAACCCAACAACAACAACGTATACCTTATCCTGTGTCCACCGCCACCCGGATCACATTTTATCACACGCGCTAATGGCTGCTGGTTATGACAAACACGTTTTAATTATTTGGTCGGCGAGGTCTGCGCCGGTCCTACAATTAGCTCTAATGAATGGCCGACATAATTGGGATCACATATATCTAATTACAGTCGGGGAAGCTCGTCCTCGCCTCCTTGCTTCTCTCCACCCGCTCTCCGAGGGGTAATATCAACGCATCCCGCTACCCCTTTTCTCATCCTGAGGAGGGCAGGAAATAGAGGGAGAGGGAGGAGGAGAATGAGAGGAAGGGGTGGAAAAAGGGGTACGGGAGAGAGAACATGGAGGGAGGGAGAGGAGAAGAAGAAGAAAAAAAACGGGGGTGAAGTATTCTCCTTTTCTTTGCCTTTGTTCTCTAAAGAAGCTAAAGTCGCTTCAATGGCCACTTAATCCCGTCCTCCACGCTTTACAATTGCCCCCTGGCATCAATCAGCCATAATCTCAACTAAAGATGATGCTGCTACACTGGGGCAATTAAAAGCAATTCAGGTAGCTCTTGCTCCGAGCACTCTTAGTGCACCGGGCCTCCGCGGGGATCCTCTGTGCTCTAGTGTTTAAATGTGGTCGCTGACAATATCTCACATACACGAGGCGGAAGAGGCAGGTCTATATATGCAGAAAAGGGCCTCTCCTCTCCTCTCAGTGTGGACTGACTTAAGACAGGGGGGAAAGAAAGAGGAGGAACTGGCCATCACTCGAAGGGCAAAACCCCTATAGCACCAATATTGATGGGAGGAACAAAAAAAAGCAAACAGCAAAATTAGAAGTTAAAATAAGGGGGGATGGATGGATGAGGGAGTTGGTGGTGATTGAGGGCAAAAAGGAGGGGTTGGGGTGTGTGTGTGTGTGTGTGTGTGTGTGTGTGTGTGTGTGTGCGCGTGCGCTGAGGTTGGGGGGGGAAATGAAGTTTTCTAGATCCACAGCGGAGTGCTGGGGGGGGGAAAGCCATTTTAAGTGCCCACTTGAAAGGCAAATAGATGATAATGTAAGTGGGAGGCTTACATGAAGATGGCTCCAGTAATTAAAGAATAGATTTCTCATGAAGGCAAAGCAGAAGAAAGAGGAGGGGTAGGGGGAAATAGAGAATGAGAGGTGGGGGGGGGACTTGTCCCTTGATGGCGTACCATCAGAGAGAAGAGAAGAGAAGAGAGCGTGGTCTCAGCAGATCTACTGACACTGGCAGGAGTCTGTCTAACAGACACACATTCAGCAGTTCTCCAACTCCTTCCTCTCTCTCTCTCTCTCTCTCACTCTCCCTCACTCCACTCCCTCACTCCACTCCCTCTCTCCACTCCCTCTCTCCACTCCCTCTCTCTCTCTCTCCCTCTCACTCTCTCACCACTCCCTCCTCCTTTTCTTTTTTTCTTAACAGTATGGGGGCTCTATTTACAGTAACCTGGTGGCCACTGGTGGGGGGGGGGGGGGAAACATCCAGGCCCCCCCCAATGTACACTTTGGAGCAGCTCTCCTACAGCCTTTTATACAGACCCATACTGCCCCAGCTCTGAGTCACCCTTTTATACAGACCCATACTGCCCCAGCCCCGAGTCACCCTGCTGCCACGGTTACGCTGCTCTTCCTCTCCCTGGCAATGACTGAGCTAAAGGAGGCAGGAGGAGCAGGAGGAGAAGGAGAAGCAGGAGGACGAGGGGGCCTCTGCCTCCTCTAAACGGCCTGTGTGCAACCTGTCACCTCCTGCAGCTCACAGAGACAAACCTGGCCAGGTGCTCTCCTCCTCCAAGGACCGAGCAGGTGACACTGTTTATTTAGCACAAAACTGTGGACTACACAAACATGCTCAGAAAACACGCACACACAGGCGCACGCACACACCCACACAAACACACACATCACACACAAAGACAAGTAGATAAATACAATACTAAAAGAAATACAAATACTAAGTCAAAATACAAACAGAAAACAGAAAGAGCACAGAGGCTATGAACTCAATAACCTGTAAGCACCGGAAAAAATGGGCCACAACATAGTTTCTCTGCACAAAAACCCACATACACACAAACACACACACACACACATGCTACAAGAACCCATACGTATACACACACATACACATTTGCTTGTGGCTGGCAGGGTTTTCATTTGCTGCCACAACAAATTGCCGGGAACTTTTATCATCGTCAGCTGTGCTCATGGCTTTTACTGGAGGAGGAGAGGCAGGGTTAGGCTCAGGGTTCTGTGTGCTCATTGGAGGAGAGGCAGGGTTATGCTCAGGGTTCTGTGTGCTCATTGGAGGAGAGGCAGGGTTATGCTGAGGGTTCTGTGGGAGGAGAGGCAGGGTTAGGCTCAGGGTTCTGTGTGCTCATTGGAGGAGAGGCAGGGTTATGCTCAGGGTTCTGTGGGAGGAGAGGCAGGGTTAGGCTCAGGGTTCTGTGTGCTCATTGGAGGAGAGGCAGGGTTATGCTCAGGGTTCTGTGTGCTCATTGGAGGAGAGGCAGGGTTAGGCTCAGGGTTCTGTGTGCTCATTGGAGGAGAGGCAGGGTTATGCTCAGGGTTCTGTGTGCTCATTGGAGGAGAGGCAGGGTTATGCTCAGGGTTCTGTGGGAGGAGAGGCAGGGTTAGGCTCAGGGTTCTGTGTGCTCATTGGAGGAGAGGCAGGGTTAGGCTCAGGGTTCTGTGGGAGGAGAGGCAGGGTTAGGCTCAGGGTTCTGTGTGCTCATTGGAGGAGAGGCAGGGTTATGCTCAGGGTTCTGTGTGCTCATTGGAGGAGAGGCAGGGTTAGGCTCAGGGTTCTGTGGGAGGAGAGGCAGGGTTAGGCTCAGGGTTCTGTGGGAGGAGAGGCAGGGTTAGATTCAGGGTTCTGTGTGCTCATTGGAGGAGAGGCAGGGTTATGCTCAGGGTTCTGTGGGAGGAGAGGCAGGGTTAGGCTCAGGGTTCTGTGTGCTCATTGGAGGAGAGGCAGGGTTAGGCTCAGGGTTCTGTGGGCGCATCTGCGTCAGCAAGGCATGAGCGTTCTGCTACCCTTGGAGACGCCTGTGGTTAGGGAAACCAGTCCCCAGAAACGGAAACAGGGCCGCGGTTAAACGGCGGCAGGCAGATTCTAGACTGGCGGGAATGGAGGGGGGAATGGGGGGTACGTATATTGTGCTAAGGGAGTGCAAGTAATTTTTCTCTTTCTTTCTTTTTTTCTCTGTTCTTCTCTTGCTTACCTCCTTCTGTCCTTCTTTTTCTCAGTCTCTTTCTCTCAAGTTTTGTCTGTTTTCCTCTTTCGCTCCATCTTTCTGTCTGTCTTTCTTTCTTTCCTCCCATTCCTGCTCTCTCTCTCCCTCTCTCTCTCTGCCAGGCCACACGTGTGATCCATTGAGGCAGCAGTGGAGAGGGTGCAGCACACATTTCAATATCATTTAGCTTTTAGAGCCGTTCCTCGGGCAACCATGCACATAATTAATTCTGATTTGGGAATTCATTTGACAAGTGGTGGAATTAATTGCCAAAACCTACAAGCAAGCAAGAGAGAGAGAGAGAGGGAAAGAGAGAGAGAGAGAGAGAGAGAGAGAGAGAGAGAGAGAGAGAGAGAGAGAGAGGGATAGCATGAGAAGAGAGGGAGTTATTTATTTATGTGAATATTAATTCTCCCATGGCTGGCCACCATCAATATGCAGCAGCAGTGTGAGTGTCCTGTGTAAGAGGTGCCAGAGGCTCTGAGTCCCTCTCCTCTCCTCTCCTCTCCTCTCCTCTCCTCTCCTCTCCTCTCCTCTCCTCTACAGCACGGTCACTGTGACCACACGCTTTAAACACAGTGCACGAGAGGTGCAGCAAAAGCCACTACATCACTCACCTGACTCCAGGCTTCTCAGAGGCTGTGTCTTATGTAGTTACTGCGACAGCATCAACCAAGTGCATTAATCCAACTGTTTGTTCATTTAAAAAAATTAAAATAAAACACAACATGGTTTGGAAATCAGTGTAAAATATAAACGGACAGCCACAAAATATGTGATCATCCACGTATCTGTTTGACTACCTGTGGGTGCCTGGCAGACAACTATCTGTGGAGTATTCAAATAGCACCGAGCCCAAAGACTAAAGTGTAAAACAACAATCCACACGAGTTCTTAATCACCAGTGCATGTGGAGACAAGTAGAACTTTCCAAACTCTGATTTCACAAGTCAGAATAAAAAAAAGTTAAACGCTCATAGTTACGATATCAAACAATTAGAAGCCTGAATAACGAGCATGTACAGCTCTTCCAGTCCAAGGTCATTGCTGAAGTCCATTCATAAAAACTCTGTGCAAGTGTGAGCTTATCTCTGGGTTATTTATTTGGTGAAAAGATTTGCCCAGTTCTCATTTGCCGCTACTCCGCACCATTGCAACTTGGTCTTTTAATGCGACGAAACAGTAACGCCAGCAGCCTTTACTAATGGTGCGATATTCAAATAAAAAATAGAGCGACGCAGACTATGAGCAATAAAAAGCAGGGAGCCATAAATGTTATTGTAGACATTACAGTAGCCCTGGAACCATTTGGATCCGCTCACTTTTTCCCAGAGACGAGCATAAACCAAATATGTAATCCAGGGGGGCATTTGTTTTTAATCGCCCAAATACCACATCTGTTCAATATATTTACCCAACAGCAAACATCGCTCCGTGATATATGTTTCACAAGTTTTACAATGGCTGAAGCGTACAGTATGGGAGAGTTACGACTTGAAAGGTTATGATAACGGCGGGTAGTGGGTCTGTGTTAGGGGCTGTAAAGTAATCAGACTGTTGCACTGCGAGTGGGTTTACTGGTCAATCCTCAGAGCCCTGTGGGCTTCTGGGGGTTTTATGTGCAGCTGAGTGGTCCTGGTTTCCATCATGGCGGGGAGGGCTGCCCTCATTTGCCATCTCTGAGAAGATGTGCTTGAGCTGTGCTTCTGTTCCACACTTAAAGTTAGAGACACGAAGCTAACCGCCAGCCTGTGTCAAGCTCAGGATTCGCAGCAAAACAGATGGAGATCGACTGACACCATGTTTGAAAACCAGAACTACATCCAGAAGTTTTAAGAGGTTAGAAGTGCAGCAATTGGATTCACTTTACAATAAGTTATGTAGATCTTTGTTAATCGCAAGTGGTTTCTCTAAGTGTCATTTCATTTATCAGCTTAGTTTTCATGACAAGATATACAAGATATTCACCAGAAGCTTGTCTGGACATAATCTGGACATCCATTAGTGACACTCAAAGGAATTAAAGAGAACAGTGAAACTGTTGGAAGGCAACATCCAGCCAAGCTCAGTGAGCAGCACCAGTGGAACACCAAAAAGTGTTCCTAATAAAATATCTTAGTTGAACAACGCACTTCCTCCCGATGACTAAATATCCTTTGTTCAAGTCCAAACTCCAATCCAAATTCTTTTTTTTCGTTTCCATCCCAAAGCGTCTGCTAGTTCTTCTATCTGATGCAAACCTGCAGCGCTGTCTTTCGAAAACAGATATAATTTGTCTTACTTGTCCAATACGAGGCCCTTAATTTGATATATGATGTCATTACACTCTTAAAAAGACTCTGGGGGCTTCTAGGCCTGGCTGGAGCTCTGTGGATAAACATGTTGTCCAATTTGAGCCCCTCTCGCTGTCCATGTAGGAACTGTCAGTCGTCGTCCTATCAATATGCAGATTTCACAATTACTTCCAGCTTGCAGTGGCAACGGCTGTGGCTGTGTCTAAAATGCACAAAATTAAAGATTTGTGTTCCTGCTCTGTGATAATCAGCATCTTTTTAATATGCAAACTACTTTGAGGATCTGTGGCGTTTAGGCTTTTAAATTAAATTTGGGAGGGGGGGGGGGGGGGGGGTGAAAAAATAAATAAAGATGAAAAAAAGAGAGGAAAATCGATGCCGTGATGCATAAACAAGTCATTCCGTTCCATGAAAAGAAAAAAAAGAAAAAAACGCGAAGGGAGGAAAAAAAAAGAGACAGAAAAACGGTCAAAAGTCATACATATTTATCTCATTTCGAGCGCTTGTCTTGCACTCCCACCTCGGTGCAAAACGGCTAAAACAGCCTCAGTAAAAGCTGCTGCCCAGCATGGGGTAGCGCTCGTGCCGTCTTTCTTTATTTATTTACGCATTTATTTATTTGTTTACCTAGTTATTAATGCAAGTTTCAAATTGGGAGACACATGCTGCCTTCTGATAAAAAAAAGAAGAAATGTAACAAAGTTAACCAGTGACACAAAGCAGGAAGAAAGACTTTTTCGTTTCCCTCCATTTTTCTTCAATCTCTCTTTTTCTCTCTCCCTCTCTCTCCTTCTCTGTCTCTCTCTAAGCTGTAAGATCCTTAGCTCTTCAAAGAGGCTACAAAAGCCGAAGACTGTTTCCTTACACGTCTTTCCCTCCCTCTCTCTCTGTCTCTCTCTCTCTCTCTTTCTGTCTGTCTCAGTTTGCAGAGTGATCCTCTGCTCTTTAAATAGGATCAGTGGGTGGTGGTTTGACCCCGGCTCTGGTGTGTGAGCGGAGCGGAGGGGAGGAGAGCGTGGGCCCTCGGCCCTCTCAGTCCCTCTCAGGCCTCTCTGGCTCCTCCTGGCCCTCATTAGACAGCCCTCAACGCCTTAATCTGCGCCGCCAGGATGAAGTCACACCGGTTAGCTTCACTTCGGACGCCGCCGCTACCTGTAATCCCTTGCCCGATGCCTGGCCGGCTCTCTCCTCTTTTCTCTCTCTCTCTCACAAACACACACACACACACACACACACACACACACACACACACACACAAAGCCTTACAAGCTCAGGATGAAAGAAATGTCTCTGCTTCTTGGTTTGTGAATGGCTTTCCCGTGGTAACCATCAGACATCAAGCTCTTTCCCTCCCCTCCATTCCTGTCCCTCTCTTAACTCTCCGAATCTCTTTCTCTCTGTCTCGCAATGATATGTAGGCCACACTTCTCCTCAAAGAAAGAGAGAAAGAAACAGAAACAACTAGATCCCCAAAAGGAATGCAAGAGGAAACCCTACTAGAGCCATGCTGATCATCTGAAAGAGACAGCCATCAACCACCTCCAAAGTCCACTCGGACAAAAGTTGCCACAAGTGTCCAGACACATCCCCTATGTAATCATATTATTATTGGGATACCTTTCATTACGGAGATGTGTTTTTTTTTTTCAAACCTAATCCTAACAAAACAAGCATTCATTGTATATTTTCCATTCATCCGGCTTTGGAAATAATTGAGGGGAAACTCAAAGGAAGGAACAAGTGGTGGGTGTGAGGAGGGCAGGCAGGGTTAGCCTTTTAACTTAGCATTTTTATTGACTCCCGCCACAACAAAATACCAGAGAAGAGTATGAGTGCGCTGCGCAATGGCCATTCAGGCTTTGCAGAGGCCCCTTTGTAACTCTTTGGAAGAGGAGGGTTGGGGGGTGGGGGGTGGGGGGTAAGGGGGTAAGGGGAGTGAAAGGAAGCCCCCACTGGTCAAAATCCAGTGGAACCTCCACACAACGGAGCACAACTGTTCCCTCGACGCCTGAATGGGAGGAGGATAAAAGACAAGATGGACTTCAGAGGTGCAGCCGCAGACAAAGGCAACAAAAGTGCTTATCGCAAGGGAATGACACGACTCGTTGCAGTGAACAGAGAGAGAAATACAGAAAGAACACAGGGAGAGAGACAGGGGAAGAAGAGGAAGAGAGAGAGAGAGAGAGAGAAAGAAAGAAGGGGGGAGTCAGGACAATGGCGCGGGCCTATGAAATGACAACTGGGAAGAATTGAAAAACCTACAGGAGAAGTGTCGAGCCAACTCCCTAAAAAAAGAGAATCACACACAAGGAACAGGCAGGTCGTGAGGGAGCCGCTGCCGTGAAAGAGACAAAAAAAAAAGAGGGGGATGGGGTGAGTCTGAGTTAGACAGAGAGAGGGTTGGAGAAGAGGATGCAAAGAAAGAAAGAAATTCAAAAAGAATAGGAAGGAGATGAAAATGTTCTGAGGGACAGAAAGAGAGAGAGCGGAAAGAGAGGGAAAAAGCAATCAGGTGTACAGGTGACAGCAATTCCCTGCCATTCACACCCTGAGATCTTGAGAACACCAACACACACACACACACACACACACACACACACACACACACACCGAGAGACAGAGAGAGAGAGAGAGAGAGAGAGCAAAAGAGAGAGAGTGAAAGAGAGAGAGAGGAGCCCAATCCCTGACAGTCCCCACACTTTCTCTTTTGAAGTGCCTCTTTGTATACTAACACAATTACCTTTTAACCCCACCATCAAACACGGTCCCCTGAGTTCACACACTCAAGCCCTCACACTACTGCCAACCCTACACACACACACACATCTCTGACACTGTGAAAAGTTTACCATTCACTTACTTCAGGAAAAGAGAAAAAAAAAAAAAATCCTAACCATTTATTATTCTGTAAGCTAACAGCCCGTGAAGAGTCCACACACCCCTCCAACACCTTCAGCCCCCCCCCCCCCCCCCTTCTCACTCCCCGGTATGCCACTGCAGCCAAAAGGGAATCTTTCAGCGTTTACAAGAGAAACCGGAGTGTGTGCCGCCCATTTTAATGGCCGCCGCCGCTTCATTTACAGTTAAATCATGCCACCTCTCGAGACGGCAAACATTTAAATGCAGGCAGGCGAGCGCGCCGGAGAAAGGGGAGAGATTTGTTTGACACGTATTTATAAAAGTCTCCTCAAATTACATCCTCCTCCTCCTTTCCGCGACCCCCGTACGCGGGAGCTGAGGGATCAATGGTGATATGCATGCATAAAAGCAAAGCGCCTGGCATTAGCATATTTTTAAGTCATTACTCACGTTCCGAGGCACACAGCGCTCATGCTTGAGAGGACTCAAGCAGAGGAAAAACTTCCAGGAAGACTTCAGGTTGGTGTTCCTCTACGGGTTTTTTCAAGGATTCAAGGAAGATTTTTGACAGAAGTCCTCCTGTCAGTTACTGCTAATATACTGCTTGTTCGTCGAGATAACTCAATAAATAAACAAGATAATAGAAACAGAAAACAAATAAATAGGTCCTTATCTTCATCCACAGAGATTAGGGGGGAGAAATAGTAGCACATTCTAGTACAGTACTGCAATATCAGCTCTCAGCTCAGTGATTTATGATAACACATGTTAATGGAACTATGGGATAAGAAAAAAGTACTGACAGTTATTCTCCTAAAATATTAACTCACTAGAAAAGTCCTCACTCAGGTATCTCATCCATCCCTTGGGAGGACCCACTGTCAGGAGCCCCTGCCTGGGCTTCTCTCTGCCTCTGACCCCCTGGGTCTCGGCCGGGGGTAAAACTCCACACTGCCACGGCCAGTTGAAGTGGTCAGCTCTAGCCTCAGGGGCCGTGGCACTGGGGCTGTACTTTTAACCCAGTGGCCCCATTCAGTGGCCCTTCAGGCCCGTGATGAATGGACAAACGCGGGTAATTGATTAGTGCCAAAGTAGGGAATTAAAAATGGAGGCACGGTGTCAATAAAGCCTCCTTGACAATGGCGGCTGGCGTAAAGTGTGAAAGGGATAGCCTGCAGCCGCCACGGCGCCATCAAAGACCTCGCCGACACACAAACACACACACACACACACACACACACACACACATAAAGGAGGTGGCCCTTTCTCCTCCTTGGCCACGCATTCCTGAGGGCTCCTATTCTGTGGAGGCAGCGCTGTCGGTTCAAACTGACAGGAGCCATTATGGAGGCGGCATGTCGGCTCACCTTCATAAAAAGCGAGCAGTAAAAACAGCAAATGACGGGGCCTATACAGCTCCATTATGTCAGACACTCCCCAGTCACCACGGCCACTTGGTACTCGTGGGGATCGTTCACTCCCTCTCGCTCTCGCGCACTCCCTCTTTACAAACAAACAGAGGCTTTCCGTTTCACACAGGAACAGTGTGTTAGGAGGACAGAGTGACAGAGTAAGAGGCCGAG